>NC_134411.1:91109936-91290797 GCF_038048845.1 Mixophyes fleayi | reverse complement strand
TACATCCCCGCCCAACCAGTAATAAGCGCTTGGTGCCCTGACATACACAGGAGGAGGCTCAGTGCTGCAGGCTCCAAGATTCAGTTTTGGAATATCGTAAGTTAACCCAGGTTCCGTAGGTCCCTGCATGCTCCTGGTGTACATAAAAGATTAGGGGATATATTTACTAAACTGTGGGTTTAAAAAAGTGGAGATGTTGCCTACTAGCAACCAATCAGATTCTAGCTGTCATTTTGTAGAATGTACTAAATAAATGATAGCTAGAACCTGATTGGTTGCTATAGGCAACATCTCCACTCTTTGCAACCCACAGTTTAGTAAATATACCCCCAGGTCACAGTAGAAAAGAGAATTCAGCAACCAATATATACAAGATGAGAAGGGGTGAAGCCAAGACCTCCAGCTCCGGCCTCCATCCTGTGTGTTAGCCCTTCTTGCGCTTAGTAGCGGCTGGGGGAGAGTTAAAGCTCCATGACCGCTTCTGGAAATAGGTTCATTTTGAGTAACGTTAACTCTGCTATGGGCTGAAGAACGCCGGGTTTAATCCGTGCAATGGTTGGGGGGGGGGGGGGGGACGGGACGGGACGGTAAATCTACAGAGCAGAGAGATGTCTTCATCTTACCGCCACGTAATGCTGACGAAATTTCTCATCGCGGATCATTCGAAGGACCAACTTCCGAAAGTGAATCTTAGCCTGTCGCAATCTGCACAGATCACGGCGGGACTGAAGTGTGAGACAGGAAGAACACAAATGTAAGTAAATGTGGGCATTTGTTTGTACATAAAAATAGATGTAAAACAATAAATACGGAGGCCATAGTGTACCAGCACAGTGTACAGAATGACCTGACTTTGGCCGATGGTCACTGGTAAGATAAGGGAGGCGTGTGTGAGAGAAGGGGATGTGTGTGTACAGGGGGTGAGATAAGGGAGGTGTGTGTGTGTGTGGAAGGGGGCGGGGGTGACACAAGGGAGATGGGGTGGGGGCTGCCCATTTTCTAGCCCATAGTAACCTCCAACTCTATTTGATCCTTTGTAAGGATATCCTTATGTCTATCCCAGGCATGTTTTAAACTGCTCTACTGTATTAGTCTCTACCACCTCTGATGGGAGGCTATTCCATTTATCCACTACCCTTTCTGTGAAGTAGTTTTATCCTCACATTTCCTCTGAACCTACTTCCCCCAGTGTCAGTACATGTCCTCGTGTTCTAATACTTCTCCTCCCCCCCAGTGTCAGTACATGTCCTCGTGTTCTAATACTTCTCTTCCCTCCAGTCTCAGTACATGTCCTCGTGTTCTAATACTTCTCTTCCCCCCCCAGTGTCAGTACATGTCCTCGTGTTCTAATACTTCTCTTCCCCCCAGTGTCAGTACATGTCCTCGTGTTCTAATACTTCTCTTCCCTCCAGTGTCAGTACATGTCCTCGTGTTCTAATACTTCTCTTCCCTCCAGTGTCAGTGCATGTCCTCGTGTTCTAATACTTCTCTTCCCCCCAGTGTCAGTACATGTCCTCGTGTTCTAATACTTCTCTTCCCTCCAGTGTCAGTGCATGTCCTCGTGTTCTAATACTTCTCTTCCCCCCAGTGTCAGTACATGTCCTCGTGTTCTAATACTTCTCTTCCCCCCAGTGTCAGTGCATGTCCTCGTGTTCTAATACATCTCTTCCCTCCAGTGTCAGTGCATGTCCTCGTGTTCTAATACTTCTCTTACCTCCAGTGTCAGTACATGTCCTCGTGTTCTAATACTTCTCTTCCCTCCAGTGTCAGTACATGTCCCCGTGTTCTAATACTTCTCTTCCTCCCAGTGTCAGTACATGTCCTCGTGTTCTAATACTTCTCTTCCCTCCAGTGTCAGTACATGTCCTCGTGTTCTAATACTTCTCTTCCCCCCAGTGTCAGTACATGTCCTCGTGTTCGAATACTTCTCTTCCCTCCAGTGTCAGTACATGTCCTCGTGTTCTAATACTTCTCTTCCCCCCAGTGTCAGTACATGTCCTCGTGTTCTAATACTTCTCTTCCCCCCAGTGTCAGTGCATGTCCTCGTGTTCTAATACATCTCTTCCCTCCAGTGTCAGTGCATGTCCTCGTGTTCTAATACTTCTCTTACCTCCAGTGTCAGTACATGTCCTCGTGTTCTAATACTTCTCTTCCCTCCAGTGTCAGTACATGTCCCCGTGTTCTAATACTTCTCTTCCTCCCAGTGTCAGTACATGTCCTCGTGTTCTAATACTTCTCTTCCTTTGTAGAATGTTTCCCTCCTGCACCTTGTTATAACCCTGCATATATTTGAAAGTTTCTATCGTGTCCCCCGTTCCCTTCTCTGCTACAAACTATACATATTAAGATCTTTTAGTCTTTCCGGGTAAGTTTTGTGCTGTAGGCCATGCACCATTATAGTTGTCCTTTTTGTACAGTCTGTAATGTATTTATATCCTTCTGGAGATATGGCCTCCAGAACTGAACACAGTATTCTAGATGAGGCCGTACCAGTGACCTATACAGTGGTATTATTACTTCTTTCTTTCTGCTGAATGTCATCACAGATAGGTGTATATTTGTTTACTGAAATGTATTGTTTTCTCTTATTACCAATATTAAGAGTAATGTTCAGCTCATTTGAAGGTTAGAGAGCCGCACCATACGGCCTAAGAAGTTTAGCAGGTTACCCATCACTGTACTAAAACCCTACAGTACATGTCAGATTTATACGTATCATTCAATAGCATGAACAAAAAAAACAATTTCACCTGAATGTAGAGCACTGGCGCCACCTACTGGTAAATGTATTATCATAATAAGGTTCCAGGATGACCCATTCAAAAGCATTTTGTTCACTGATTGCATTTAAGCTGCACGGTCCCCCTACTTAGCTTGGTTGGACATATATGTCCTCAAGTAATTAGAGGATCTGGTAAATTCAACACAAAATTACAATCAGGAAAATGAAATCCCAGCAAGTTTCATGGAATGATGATTTCACTAGAGCAAAGGGTTTTAAAAAGCAATTCAGTTACTTTATAATGAGGTTACATAACACGGAGCCACAAATTCTGACGTCACCTATTAGGTGATAGAGAATGTCCGTGGACACCACTCTCCCCTACAATACCCCTCAACTGATGGACGTCAACCACAACGTAACGTTCAGCTTTGGGTATCACTGAGCTACCTGCAGTCCGATACATATGCTGTGTCAGTAGAGAATACAAGGAACATTGTAACTGCAGGAAAGGGATCTTTACTGTAAGGGCAGTTTATACGTTTCCCTACCACGTAAGCCGGTGATGGTAGGTTTAATGTAACTTAAGTGATTGATCCAGGGAACTGGGGGGGGGGGGGTTTGTTCCACCTTTCTCTGGATCACATTGATGGGACTTTTATCGATTCTTTTTTAAGCTTCACTAACTCTCTAGGAATAAAATCATGACACTTAAATATGTAGGAAGTGAAGATTTTAAACGTACCAATCCAGAGTGGAGGCAGCCATTTTTGTTAGCTGAATCTCAATATTTATGAAAATACAGGCAATCAATTCACTAAGAACTAGCCACAAGGCCGGTAGCTCCTAGAGAGTCATCAGGCAAAAAATATCTTATATTATGCAGACAATACAAATACGACAATTCTTACTGCAGTGGAGTCATCTGAAAAGACCGGAGGGAAATGATAGTCTAATGCTTTCAGAATTTCCAACAGAGGCTTCTTCTCTTCGATCATGTGGAGCACCATCTGCGGAAATCAGACACCGTGAGTTGGCTTAACCCTACCGGAGGCGCAAAAACAACGGTCAATGTTCTCAGGAGCAAACATCACCACACATCCCACCTTTCCTCTAAGACCGATGCTGAGTTTGGCATGGTGCCTGTAGCAGAGTAGACCTGGAACCTGTTCATGGGTTAATTCTAAGAAGTCTAGAACTCTCCCAAAGTTCGGAAAATCCCTCTTCTTCAGCACAATCCAAATGGCCTTGGTCACCACAGGAAGAGTTGATTCAAGGTCCACACAGGAGCCTAAGAGATCAGAAGACAAAGAAAAAAAATGACAACAAGACAGTTTACTAAAACAGCTACAAGTAATATAAAGCTGACGATACTCCTGCTGTCCACTAAGTGGAGGAAATATAATACATATCCAAGGTGAGTGTAAATATTACAGATCCTAAAAGACTCCTATATTGGATGAATTGTCCAATAGAGAAAAAATGGATTATTATTTGTTGAAAGATTTCCTGCTGCAGTGTATCATTTTAATGTTGGCTTAGATCTCTGCAGTGGTGGCGCGATCAGAAGAAGTGCAAATGCAGTTTTTTGAACGAAATTATTTGGCAGGGAAGGTGCAATCTTAAAGGGAGATTATCGTTTGTCCTACCGAAACTTATTATTATTATTATTTTCAACAGTTGTCTTTTGTATTCAGTCACATGATTTTGTCTGAGATATTTGAAAACACAATAGGGGCATATTCAATTCAATTGTCCGCGGAATTGCCGAAAATCCCGCGGTCCGCTCAGGATTACCGTTATTATCCAGCGAGAGATTACCGTATTAACGGTATTAGTGGCAGACCTTGACTTCTGGCAATATGTGGACCGGTGAAAGAAAAGGTTAAAAGAAAAAGGCAGCATCAGTGCCTGATAGACAAACTACATCCCCCACGATCCAATGTGCTCAGTGAGAATCAGGAGACAGCTCTGTAAAAAGATTGACATATGCCGGACACCAGCACATACCTCTCTAACCCCCTTACCCCCCATTCTGCAGGTCACCAGCACATACCGCTCTACCCCCCATTCTGCAGGTCACCGTCACATACCGCTCTACCCCCCATTCTGCAGGTCACCAGCACATACCGCTCTACCCCCCATTCTGCAGGACACCGTCACATACCGCTCTACCCCCCATTCTGCAGGACACCGTCACATACCGCTCTACCCCCCATTCTGCAGGACACCAGCACATACCGCTCTACCCCCCATTCTGCAGGACGTCACATACCGCTCTACCCCCCATTCTGCAGGACGCCAGCACATACCTCTCTACCCCCCATTCTGCAGGACGTCACATACCGCTCTACCCCCCATTCTGCAGGACGTCACATACCGCTCTACCCCCCATTCTGCAGGACACCAGCACATACCTCTCTACCCCCCATTCTGCAGGACGTCACATACCGCTCTACCCCCCATTCTGCAGGACACCAGCACATACCTCTCTACCCCCCATTCTGCAGGACGCCAGCACATACCTCTCTACCCCCCATTCTGCAGGACACCAGTACATACCTCTCTACCCCCCATTCTGCAGGACGTCACATACCGCTCTACCCCCCATTCTGCAGGACGTCACATACCGCTCTACCCCCCATTCTGCAGGACACCAGCACATACCTCTCTACCCCCCCATTCTGCAGGACGTCACATACCGCTCTACCCCCCCATTCTGCAGGACACCAGCACATACCACTCTACCCCCCATTCTGCAGGACACCAGTACATACCCCTCTACCCCCCATTCTGCAGGACGTCACATACCGCTCTACCCCCCATTCCTGCAGGACGTCACATACCGCTCTACCCCCCCATTCTGCAGGTCACCAGTACATACCCCTCTACCCCCCATTCTGCAGGACACCAGTACATACCCCTCTACCCCCCATTCTGCAGGACGTCACATACCGCTCTACCCCCCATTCTGCAGGTCACCAGTACATACCCCTCTACCCCCCATTCTGCAGGACGTCACATACCCCTCTACCCCCCATTCTGCAGGACGTCACATACCGCTCTACCCCCCATTCTGCAGGATGCCAGCACATACCCCCCTACCCCCCATTCTGCAGGTCACCAGCACATACCGCTCTACCCCCCATTCTGCAGGACACCAGCACATACCGCTCTATACCCCCCCATTCTGCAGGACACCAGCACGTACCACTCTACCCCCATTCTGCTGGACACCAGCACGTACCACTCTACCCCCCATTCTGCAGGACACCAGCACATACCTCTACCCCCCATTCTGCAGGACACCAGCACGTACCACTCTACCCCCCATTCTGCAGGACACCAGCACGTACCACTCTACCCCCCATTCTGCAGGACACCAGCACGTACCACTCTACCCCCCATTCTGCAGGACACCAGCACGTACCACTCTACCCCCCATTCTGCAGGACACCAGCACGTACCACTCTACCCCCCCATTCTGCAGGACACCAGCACGTACCACTCTACCCCCCATTCTGCAGGACACCAGCACGTACCACTCTACCCCCCATTCTGCAGGACACCAGCACATACCCCTCTACCCCCCATTCTGCAGGACACCAGCACATACCACTCTATACCCCCCCATTCTGCAGGACACCAGCACATACTACTCTACCCCCCATTCTGCAGGACACCAGCACATACCGCTCTATACCCCCCCATTCTGCAGGACACCAGCACATACTACTCTACCCCCCATTCTGCAGGACACCAGCACATACCACTCTACCCCCCCATTCTGCAGGACACCAGCACATACCACTCTACCCCCCATTCTGCAGGACACCAGCACATACCACTCTACCCCCCATTCTGCAGGACACCAGCACATACCTCTCTAACCCCCCATTCTGCAGGACACCAGCACATACCTCTACCCCCCATTCTGCAGGACACCAGCAACATACCTCTACCCCCCCATTCTGCAGGACACCAGCACATACCGCTCTATACCCCCATTCTGCAGGACACCAGCACATACCGCTCTATACCCCCCCATTCTGCAGGACACCAGCATGTACCACTCTACCCCCCCCCCCCATTCTGCAGGACACCAGCATGTACCACTCTACCCCCCCCCATTCTGCAGGACACCAGCATGTACCACTCTATCCCCCATTCTGCAGGACACCAGCACATACCTCTCTACCCCCCATTCTGCAGGACACCAGCACATACCTCTACCCCCCATTCTGCAGGACACCAGCACATACCTCTACCCCCCCATTCTGCAGGGCACCAGCACATACCGCTCTATACCCCCCATTCTGCAGGACACCAGCATGTACCACTCTACCCCCCTCCCCCATTCTGCAGGACACCAGCATGTACCACTCTACCCCCCCCCATTCTGCAGGACACCAGCATGTACCACTCTACCCCCCCCCCCATTCTGCAGGACACCAGCATGTACCACTCTACCCCCCCCCCCCCCCATTCTGCAGGACACCAGCATGTACCACTCTACCCTCCCCCCCCCCCCCATTCTGCAGGACACCAGCATGTACCACTCTACCCTCCCCCCCCCCCCATTCTGCAGGACACCAGCATGTACCACTCTACCCTCCCCCCCCCCATTCTGCAGGACACCAGCATGTACCACTCTACCCCCCCCCATTCTGCAGGACACCAGCATGTACCACTCTAACTCCCCCCCCCCCCCATTCTACAGGACACCAGCACATACCACTCTACCCCCCATTCTGCAGGACACCAGCACATACCACTCTACCCGCCATTCTGCAGGACGTCACATACCGCTCTACCCCCCATTCTGCAGGACACCAGCACATACCACTCTACCCCCCATTCTGCAGGACACCAAGCACATACCACTCTACCCCCCATTCTGCAGGACACCAGCACATACCTCTACCCCCCATTCTGCAGGACACCAGCACATACCTCTACCCCCCATTCTGCAGGACACCAGCACATACCTCTACCCCCCCATTCTGCAGGACACCAGCATGTACCACTCTACCCCCCCCCATTCTGCAGGACACCAGCATGTACCACTCTACCCCCCCCCATTCTGCAGGACACCAGCATGTACCACTCTACCCCCCCCCCCATTCTGCAGGACACCAGCATGTACCACTCTACCCCCCCCCCCCCCCATTCTGCAGGACACCAGCATGTACCACTCTACCCTCCCCCCCCCCCCATTCTGCAGGACACCAGCATGTACCACTCTACCCTCCCCCCCCCCCCATTCTGCAGGACACCAGCATGTACCACTCTACCCTCCCCCCCCCCATTCTGCAGGACACCAGCATGTACCACTCTACCCCCCCCCATTCTGCAGGACACCAGCATGTACCACTCTAACTCCCCCCCCCCCCCATTCTACAGGACACCAGCACATACCACTCTACCCCCCATTCTGCAGGACACCAGCACATACCACTCTACCCGCCATTCTGCAGGACGTCACATACCGCTCTACCCCCCATTCTGCAGGACACCAGCACATACCACTCTACCCCCCATTCTGCAGGACACCAGCACATACCACTCTACCCCCCATTCTGCAGGACACCAGCACATACCTCTACCCCCCCATTCTGCAGGACACCAGCACATACCTCTACCCCCCATTCTGCAGGACACCAGCACATACCTCTACCCCCCCATTCTGCAGGACACCAGCACATACCTCTACCCCCCCCCCCCCCCATTCTGCAGGACACCAGCACATACCGCTCTATACCCCATTCTGCAGGACACCAGCACATACCTCTACCCCCCCATTCTGCAGGACACCAGCATGTACCACACTACCCCCCCCCCCCCATTCTGCAGGACACCAGCATGTACCACTCTACCCTCCCCCCCCTCATTCTGCAGGACACCAGCATGTACCACTCTACCCCCACCCATTTTAGGCACCGGCAGCAACCACTAGACAAACCTATACACGTTAACAATACACTTCAGTGTCTCCAATTAACACTTCATACGCAGCACCTTTATTCTGTGTATAACACCCGCAGCTTATATCCTCAGTACACAGCACATACACCCCACATAGGGACCGTGCACAGCGCCTGCAGAACCCCGCAAACCGCTAGTAATTACTTGTATTTCTAGACGTGTGCTCGCTCATCTCCACATCACATACATGTCCAGACTGATCTCCAGGAAGCGTCCAATCACAGCTCTGCATCCGGTGCCCAACCAATCACTTTTCAGTGTGTATAGTCAACGTCTGCGATGCGCGTTCTCTTGCGTTCCAGCCGTCGGCGGCGCGCATTCTATTGCGTTCCATCCGTCGGCAGCGCGCACTCTATTGCGTTCCAGCCGTCGGCGGCGCTCTCTCTTGCTCTTCAAGCGGCGGCGGCGCGCGTTCTCAGGTGTGTCATGGTCCCGGGGACGCGCTCTCAGGTGAGTTTCGGTTGTTTTGTTCCTGGCGCAGACGATAAAAGACAATTCAGGTGAGTAGAGAAATAAAAGAGTATTTGCAAAAAGTGAAATGAAAGCTCACAAGGTTATACGTGTACTTAAGATATTACAGCAGAGACCTCACAGGGGGGCGACATGTGCCAAGCATGGGCACAGCTGATTTTTGGTGCATGGATACAGTTACTTAGAAATATTTTTTTTTATTACTAACCTCTATGATGTCAGCAGACCATTGGTTGAGTTTAAAAAGTCATGTAAACTAATTATTTCCAATTCCTGGGACTTTATTGCCCTGAATGCTTCTTTTGCCATAATTTTTAATTATAACATACAGGTATTTTTCAGTGTAAAGTACTAGTGAGTTTTTGAAAATGTTGATTCTTGGTTCCCAAATTGCACAGTTAGCGAAGGGCATCGGTTGTGAAATGGCTTTTCCAAGTAATCTCAGTTTGGAAAGTCAAAATTATAAAGCCTTGGTCCTGAGGGCCCTATATTTGCTTCTGCATGGTTTGTGGTCTTAACTTTTTTATGAGTAGCGCTGCTGAATTTTTTTTGGGTGTTCTGTAAATAGATTAATACATCAATAATGTATCATAATCATCTCTTATTTCAATTTACTAAATTAAAGGTTATGTCTCCTTACAAGTGCAAATGGGTATGGAATGCAAATTGGTGCGGAACCATATTGAATCATTTGTCCAGACTGATGAGCAGCTATTGCGAGTGTGGGCCTTGCTGTTTGTATGTTAGGAAACTTTCAGACAAGTGAATTATTACTAGGACAACATCATATCAAATGTCAAAACATCTTATTGTAGTAGTATTTTACTACTGCGACTATGGATAGCATTGCTCAGAAAAGCAGCCTATAGCTAAATCCTCCCAAGCTTGAGTAGGTTCTTCGGATCTCGGCGACCACTTCATATGGACTTTCCCGTTCAACCATAACTCCACCCACAGCTGAAAAGTTAATTTTGCATGAAGTTCAGGAAATTAAACATTAATCTAATATATTACTTATTTTGGGTCCGGTGTTCCACCCAATCAGACAGGTTCCCAGCGTCTGCCGCTAGTTTCTAATATAATAATTTCAGTTTTTACAGTTTAAGTAGATTTATTTGAGAGTTGTAAATACATTTTAAAAATAGCTGCACAATGACCTCCAGATTTATTCGATGTCCCTGTAGACATTGGACCTAAGTCTGTGCGTATGAACAGGAATCTACGGAGAGTCACTTGGGGACACAAGCGCGTTCACTTGAACGTACAATATGAAATATCTTATTTTCGCTGATAATAAGATAACTTTTACATTTATGTTTTTTAAAAAAAATATAATATAAGCTCACCCTGATTTTAGATTTAATACGCTCTTAGACATTATGCAACTCTGTTATTAAAGCTGGCAAAGGTGCTGTATTAAGTGGAGACAGCAGTTTAAATGGACGGACTGATATTCATGAAAATGCAGCCAAATAATTTATTAGGAACTAATGACATCACCATCACATGACCATCTTTCCTGATATAGGTAAGGTAGTCCCTTTTTTTTATTTTTCTATGGGATAATGTGTATGTAGCAGTAGCTCCCCTTACTCCTGATGCCTAGAACTGACATGGGCAGCACGGTGCCTCAGTGGTTACCACTTCTGCCTCACAGCGTTGGGGTCATGAGTTCAATTCCTGACCATTGCCTTATCTGTGCAGAGTTTGTATGTTGTCCCCGTGTTTGCGTGGGTTTCCTCCGGGTGCTCCGGTTTCCTCCCAAACTCCAAAAACCTACTGGTAGGTTAATTGGCTGCTATCAAAATTGAACCTAGTCTCTGTTTGTCTGTCTGTCTGTGTGTGTGTGTATGTTAGGGAATTTAGACTGTAAGCTCCAATGGGGCAGGGACTGATGTGAGTGAGTTCTCTGTACAGCGCTACGGAATCAGTGGCGCTATATAAATACATGGTGATGATGACAATGACACGTTTACTTAACTGGGGAAAATTGGCAATTGCGAGTGCTCGCCCTTATGGTAGGGAGAACCTGGCTACATGTATATTTTACATAGATTTGGTAGGTACACTTTTACTTCCAGTATATGTTATTTTTTTTTATAAAAGGGTACAACATAGGATTACATTATCTGACATACAAAACAATAAAGTAATAATTATCAAGCATTTCATAGGCTGCTTGTTTAATGTCTTATGAGGGTTCTCCTGTTTTGCAGGTCTGACCATGGTAGATACAGGACCCTATCCAAGTGATGGGGAGAACCGCGCACCCAGAAAACACAGATACGAGAAGAGAAGTGGCCATAGCGGTACACGTGACGGTAATCCCGGAACACAGGATGGATATAACAGCGATAGGACTGAGAGCAGACATGAACGCAGCCGGAACCGGCCTCAAGATAGAGAAGACTACCGGGAAGAGAGGACCCAAAGTAGACACCATGAAGACAGGAGTCGCAGCCAAAATCAGGACAGAGACAGACACTATGAGGAGAAGGAACAAAGTAGGAACCAGCGGGAAAGGAGTAGGGATGGGTATAGAGAGAGAGATAAGTACCATGAACATAGGGAGCGCAGTAGGGATCAGTCCGAGAAGAGCCGAAGCCGCCACGAGGAAAGAGACAGTTATAACCCAGAAAAGAATCGGGACCATTATCGGGAGAGAGACAATTATCAGAAAGAGAGGAGCCGGAACCACTATGAGGAAAGAGACCGTTATAGCCCAGAAAAGAATCGGGACCATTATCGGGAGAGAGATGATTATCAGAAAGAGAGGAGTCGGAGCCGGTCTGATGAAAAAGAAAGACAAGAACGATATCTACATAGCGTGGACCGTCGGGGCCCCCCAGCATACAGCAAGGACCAAGAACAGGACTACCCATCTGAGAGGTGAGTACAAAGCCCATCAGTATTCTAAAACATGCCAGCTTTCAAAAGACAAGCCCCTTAATGGTCACTATATTGTATGCCTTATTTGCCTTAATGTCATACTTGCCAACTTTTCCTCGTTGGCTTCAGGGAGATCCCGGGAGAGGTGGGCGGGGGCGGGGCTTGACGAATCACATCATTTTGGTCCTGCCCCCTCAACGATTGTCCCAATTGTGGCCAATTACAGCAGGGGACGGGGCTAAGATGACGCCTATTCTCCTGGACATTCTGGGAGAATAGGCAACTATGCATTAAAGAAAAGCAGCTAATGAATCTCTAGAGACTGAAGTGTCTTTTACATTTCTGTCTACATTACTGAAGTCATGTTGTCTTACTTGTCAGTCTTTGATTAAATCTTGGTCTCCATGAAAATGGCCACCTCCATAGGCATCAATACATGGATATAGGACACAATTTCTGAACTGTGTCATCAAGCCACAGATTACGAAGCCAACCATGTCTTGTACTGGCTCAGCATCAGGGAGAATACCAGACTCTTCAGGGAGTGAGGGAGATCACCCCTATTTCAGGGAGTCTCCCTGACATTCAGGGAGAGTTGGCAAGTATGCTTAATGTTCCGGCTAACTTTTGAATTTTGCATATGTGCTAGTTTCACTGGGAACATTGTTTTTGGACACAGATTGTACTTTTTTTGGTAGTGTAGTGAAATAAATGTATTTATATTTTATGAGCATTCTATAGGGAAATATGGTAAAACCATAAGTTGCAAGATCCTTCCTGCAGTTACCTTTAAACAATTGTTTGTACACGTCAGTGGGGCTTTCAAAGTAGGCGGTTTCTAACCAGCCCCCAACAATATGATTTGGTTTTGGCTCCACCCCTGAGGTGCTGGAGGTCAGGTCACATGCTCTGTTTTTTAAAGGGACGCATTCTGCAACTCCAAGCTGCACTTCTGCAGAAAGGCGCTATTCTAAATGCACTTCGACTACAGCAAACGCTGAAGAGCGACACTGTCTATGTCCCCCTCACTCTGATTAATTTAAGCTAGGAATGAGAATAAGTAGAGCAGAAAACTTGAAATACTCTAAGAGGACAAGTAAGCATGTGTGCAAAACATTCACTAGGAACCGGTGACGTCTATAATACTCATGAGGATGCAGCCTATCAAATCATTAGAACTCGGTGATGTCATCGGTTCATTGTTAGATACAAATCTGCATTCTTATGAACATTGGCCTCCACTGTGTGCATGAGATGGGTACACTGTACCCCAATCAGCTTACGTCCAAGTTATTGAATGTTCCTTATCACTTTGTGCCCATAGACCGTTTTCTCCCAGCGATGCCCAGATGAATGACATGGAATATTACGAGACAGAGGGGGGAATCCTGGATTGTCACAAGTGCAAATACCTGTGCACTGGCCGTGGTAAGGAGCGTGAATCTGAATGTGTGATATGATCGGGTTTTGGGGTTCAGTAAAGAGTAAAATATGATATTTATAGAAATGTGTGCACAGGTAGCTCAGCAATGGAATATCATAGTGGCCAATCAGATTCCACCAGTTAAACCACATCTGTCACATTTTTCAGAAATGCCCCTTGTGTGTTACTGGTAAAAATGTGCATCCTATATCTCCTACCATCCCGTCGGTGTCCTGGCACAGAATAACACTACTGTTTGGCTACTAACACAGAAACTGAACTGTGGATTGAAACCGGTTTATTACAAGTGGTTTTTCCAGTTCTTCAGGTGGGGTTACATAATACCGGCACTCGCCAGGGAGGAAACGAAGGCTTGTCAATGACTTTACTAATGATCTGTTTATAGGTTCTGTCAGATGCACATTGTTTTCCCCTAACAAAAGTAAAATCCATAAACAGGGCTTGATTATTAAGTAGGCTCTACCCTAGGGCACAAGGCTTTTGGGGGAGCTAAATTTTTGACAGAGGTATAAACTGAAATTAATTTTAAAATATAAGAGAATAGTTGCTATCCAAAGTTAAGAAAAAATAAAACATAGCTAAGTTTTAATCTTGATGTATACTCAGGGTGAAGGCTGAAGACAAGGAGTGATCCTTGGGCGGGCGCTAGAGGTTAAGCGAGTAGGAGAGACAAGGAGGGTCATATTAACATGAGAAATGATCATTCGCAATTTTTATATACAATAAGATCTAGGACACGTGCAGATTTAGTCCGGTATTTACAACTCAGGCTCTAGTAAACATAACATGGGACATTTATTAAAATGGTTGTGCAGGTAACTTTGTTTAAGAGGTGGGGTTACCCTGGCCCCCTAGTCAAATGATAGGATGAAATTTGGTTCAACCCATAAAATGGCCGCCTCCAGTGTGTTCCGGGAAACTTCCACGCGTCTGTTTTATGTGACATTTAACACGCACACAGTCATAGACTTTGTAAAACAATTCCACCGTTTCCTTTCTGACTGTGCTGGGTCAGGTGACGTTTCACAACGCTTTGATTTCTTGTTGTAGAACTTTGTACCTTAAACAGGAAAGAGACTTATTAAAGGGCCTGTGGTATTTGTACATGAAGTCTTGTTTTAGATTGTGAAAGAGGAGGCAGATTGCTCTATAAACCCGGCCACATCTAGGGCAAGATTTACTAAAGAGCAGGTTTGAAAAAGTGGAGATGTTGCCTATAGCAACCAATCAGATTCTAGCTGTCATTTATTTAGTGCACTCTACAAAATGACAGCTAGAATCTGATTGGTTGCTATAGTCAACATCTCCACTTTATCAAACCTGCAGATTATACCTAGTCTCCCGGAAGCAGCATAGTGCCGATGTTGTCTATTTATATGCGTGTTTCTAGAACATCACCAATTCTACTAAATTCATCATGAAGGATGTCTGTCTGCCAACGCCATTATGTTTCATGCCGAGTTGTTTGAAGGAGGAAAAGAGCCATGAGCTATTATGACATTCATTTAAATTCGCCCCGATTTAAACTGCTTTTGTCCACTTTCCGTCTTTGCAGCCTGCTGTCAGCTTGTGGAAGTTCTTCTCAACATGCTCATCCTGATCTGCTGCTCTGTGTCCTACAACTCTACTGGGGGGTTCACGGGGATAACCAACCTGGGAGGCATTTACTATTACCAGTTTGGGGGGGCCTACAGTGGCTTTAGCGGTGCGGACGGAGAGAAGGCCCAGACCCTGGACGTCCAGTTTTACCAGTTGAAGCTCCCCACCGTCACCGCCTCCATGGCCTTCGGGGGCGCCCTCATGGCTTTCAGCTGCCTGCTGGTGCTCCTTGGGGTGCTGCGCGTGCCGTGGCGGTGGCCCTGGTGGCTGCTGGTGGAGTGTGCGCTGGATGTTGGGATTGCGGTGGGCTACGCACCAGGCCTTTACTTCTACTTTCAATATTTGCAGGAAGCTTATAATTCTCAAGTGTGCAAAGACCGGGAGGCTTTGTATAGCAGCAAAGGTTACCAGGGCTTCAGCTGTGCTCTGCACGGCGCCGACATAGCCGCAGCGCTGTTTGCGTGCATGGCCATTATAGCCTTTTTCATGAGCGCTTTCCTGGCCATTAAGGGCTTCCGGACTGTCCGCCGCACGAAAAAGAAGCCGGTTAACACACTCGAGTTCTAGCCTGTATATTATTATTTTTTTTAATATCATGTCGACTACATATTGTATGTAAATACATGTAAAATGACATGCTGTACATTGCCGAGATGCTTTTTAAGTATTTGTTAAATAAAATTAAATAAAAAGAATAATTTTGTTTTCCATTTTTATAAGTCACTTCCTGATGAGACGGACTCCATAGTGCTTAGAATTCTAAAGACAAATAGACATCTGTATGAAATGAAAGTGTTCCGTTGCTGTAATGAGAACGTTCCTCCCCCCGGTGGTTGTAGTACGAGCACCACACCACTCACAGGAATTCAGGAGTGGCAGAAAAAAAAAATAACTTAGCGACTTTAGTCTCAACTGAGGATTTGTTCAGATAACTGTAGTAGTGTTTTAAGAACCCTTTGTTTTCTTTTAACTTTGCTGTCTCTACCCCTGTACTGATCATCTTCTCTTCTACACACGATTTGCTGCTGAACCTGACCCCTCTCTTTCACATAACTGAGCCCCTGACAGTTAAAGGTCAACAGAACCTTTAACTGTCGGAGTCTTCTGATTGGTCCTTTCTATGCTAGTGTCCAGCAAGATGTTTGTACACAACCCAGAACGTGGGGCGTCTTGCTGTAGGACGTGGTAAGCGGGTTCTTAGCCTTCTCTCTCTCTCTCCCTCCCAGGTATTCTGCAGATGTTGGAGGTGATCCTCAACGCCCTGGTTCTGATTTGTATAATCTCCTCTTATTTTGTCCTTTCTGGGTTCAGTGGTGGCATGGCCAGCGGTGGCTTTGGAGATGGTTATTACCCGTTTGAGGGGCAGGAGCTGCAGCAAGTGCGCCAGCTGGACCAAGAGTACACACTGCTGCGATCTCCCTTGATATACGGGGGCGTGACGGTATGTTTGCTGATGGGGACCTTGACGCTGGCCATGCTGGCTGCCGGAGCCAAGCGCCTGCCGCGTCTGACCGAAAGGTGGCTCCTGTTTGAGATGGCTTTTAGCTCGGTGGCCGCGTTGGCCTACGGGGCCTCTGTCGGGGTCTTCCTACACTTCGCTCTTCAAATTAATTCCACGGACGTATGCAAGAGGCGAGAGATACTGTACCGCAGGAACGGCCTGACCTGGATGAACTGTGACCTAGCCGGGACGGACGGAGGAGCGGCTACCTTTGCTATATTACTGATTATACTGTATAGCGTCAGTGTTGTGCTAGCGGCTCGTGTATACAGAGAGAAGAGAGCTCTACCAGAGTGACCTGTACTGATTATTAACATAACCGTACTAACAGCAGCAGCTCAATGTAGATTGAATTAACACTGTAGCATTCGCTATGTATAGCTCTTTTTAAAAGAACTAAAGCCAATCATTTTTTTAATGCACTTATATAACTTTTTTAGTTATCGGAACAGATCCAGTATTTTTATAGTTCACCTTCGTGAATTTTGACATTTCAGAGAACATAGCAAACTGCCTAGAATAAAGTTTACATTTTTAAAACTATCTGTTAAGAAGAATTAACAAATTCAATGATTATAAAAAGTAATCATTGAGGCAGTTTTGTTGGCACTATACAGCACTGTTCTATAGAATATACAAGCCCTGCTCGCACACACATCGTGAAGCAGCTTTAAAATACATATCTCTACCACATATGCAAACTGAGGAGGGGTTCCTAGTGTCTGGAAACCCCCCCTCCAAGCCTGGGTTACTATATAATTGAGGTGACTGGACCCTACTCCCGCTTCACACAGCTCTGCTTGAAAAGAGAGCTGCGTGCACCTAACAGTAGTGCACTCAGCATTGCCCATGTATATTATAGGGATAGGAAGAGTTGGAGAGCAGCCAAGCACTGCCTAAAATTATAGCCACGCCCCCATGCATGCTGGTCACGCCCACTGGTGTTTTGGTGTGGAAATTCCCCTCTACAAATCCTGTGTTTGTCCTTGTACCATATGGGTCCCTGTTTTCAAAAGACAGTCAAGTCTTATGTATTACACCATCATCTATACAGAAGAGAGTATCTAGTTTATGAACAATATTCAGGAGATCACATCCTGTCCATTCAACAGGAAGTAATCACCTCGCTGAGGCACCGGAGAACTAGTCACTTTACAAAGGGCTAAATCAATATTTTCCCATGCAGAATGGTGCCTTTAAATGGTGGCACTAGGACCCAGCAAGATCACCTCGTAAACCAATAAGCTTCATTCTCACACACATAGGATACGCCCACAAAATGTCTACCTCCAGTTTGTGCGCTGACATTTCTCTGCGATGCATCTAGATTAACAAATAATATTTAGCAGTCAAAAGAGCTATAAACATAGCCTACATCAATGTATAAATATATCATTAAGGCACACTTGTTGAAATATATTTGACTTAATGGATCACTCCAGTATTTAACCTTAGTTTCTTTTCACTTAGAATAACTTTTTTCCGTTAAGCCCATTAACATTTCAAATCTTGCTGACCAAATCAAGGGCAGAATGAGATTTAGGAGCAATAACGAGACAGGAAACAGATCCGGTTTAGTTTTAATTTAAACATAATTTAAGAGATTCTCACAGTAGATTAATGACCACATGTTGTAGGGAGAGATGATATAATAATGACATGTAAGTGAAACCTATTAGGAATATCTTCTAGACCAGCAAAGCCTAAAACAAGGAATGTTTAAACCAAACTTGTACACGTATACACCTTTATTGCTTTTGCTAAAATAAAATATTTAAATAACAGCTTTAGAGGCATCTCAATTCTTTGGCTTTCTCCAGGGGCCAATGTTACAGTTGTCATGTTTGGATTAAGGTACGTGGTACAAATATCCCCCCCCCCCCTTAAATGCTATACACGCCTGTTACTTTGTTTCCTATACCAATTCAACATAAGCACCCCGATTCCTTCTGTGGGATTTACAGAACAAAACGTGCATTTGAACAGATCGCAGCGCATTGCTGAAGTCACGGTTCAGCCACAGATAGGTTTCAAACAATATGCCATTAATTTATACTGTTGAGAAGCAACTAAATATGGTAACACTGTATCATGCAAAATAGGGCATCCTAAGGTGTTATACTGCCTCAATCACGGTCATTCAGCCAACATCCAATATTTTTAGAATAGGATGAAGAATGATAGACAATTGGAGGGAGGGTGCTGCTTCTAGGTCCGGACGGGGGAATTCCAGTAGATTTCTGAAGTATTTTGCCACTTCTAAAGCACCTCTCCACTGAATGGGATTCTGAAAATAAGTGTAGAAACTGCTAGGAGCGGTTTAGTTTAGGAAATGCCAGATGTACAGGTGTATAAGGATGGCATCACCTCCCAATGCTCCTGGATACAACAACATGGCCAAAAAAAGGAAAGATACATCTAGCTGTAAAAGTAGAGAACACCTGGTCAAAGAAGGTGGCATTGGAAGAGGAAGCATGGGTGACCATATTGGAGAGGGTGCGTTTTTAAGGAGAACGTACGTTTGACCTTATGGGAGAAGGTAGCCATAGTGGAGGGGGTGATTTTAGACAAAAAAGCATTGATAAAAGGGCATTTCGAAAAATAAGATATGCTAAAAGGTACATGGTGTAATTATAATGTACCGTGGATATCAAATGTGGAACACACAAGATTGCAAAACCATCTTTGTCAATGCATTGACAGAAAGCAAGGTCTCAAAGTTCTCTATGCTTTTCATGTAGAAGTGTGCGGAAATCGATATAACAGATTTGCTTAATATTGAGTCCTCATCTCTGAAATCATATTTTTTACTGCATTAATTAAAACTTGCACCAGGTCCAAGATGTCTTTAAAAATCTTCTTCCGCACTTGTTACAAATCTTCTTCCGCACTTGTTACACATTGAATTTATGTCAAACATTGGCTATCCCATTGTATATGGAACTAGGTTTGATCCAGGACATGTATGATATTTCCTCTCAGATCAGAGGACAAAACTGCAGCTTTACGCTGATCTCGTTTGATCATTTCCTTGATCTCTGGCCAGTTGAGACTCTGAGGAGGTTTAGCCTGACGATACTGAACATAATTTTAGTTTGGGAGTAGGGCATAGTCAACACAGGCTAGACGTAAAGAGAACAGAAACTAGTATATGAAAACTCCCCCCAAAAAACTATCCCTTTTTGCCAGTGAAGGGTGTGTTTGGGGAGAGGAGGGGTATTAAATGAGAGGAACAGTATAATAAATGAAGGTGAATAATCACTAGGTAAGAGAGGCAAGACCTGCCCAAAAGTTACCAAAATGGATTTAAGAGTTATCAGTAAAATTTTATTTTGCAATTTTTTTGTCTTTTTAATATAGTTAAAAAAAATCCACAGTCACCGCTACTAATACAGGTCTTTGCATAGACGTCCTTCAGCAGATTCTCTTTCACAAATAAGAGAGAGTACAATTGCAGCCATAAATTATTGCTGACTGATCAACCCAAGGGAACAAAACACAGGAAAAATGAACACAAGATTTTTAGTTTGCAATCTTCCGGCCAGTATGACCGTTTCCCCAATGCCATTAATGTACAACCCCCCAACTCCCGCGGCCTACCTTACCACAACACACAAGTGTAAGGGGTAGCCCCCTTCTAAAACCAAGATATTTACATTTCAATGTTTTTATAATGAATGAGTGGTAAAGCATGGTACTGGATACGGTACTAATAGAACTATATGGTAAAGGGCCGGCTGTCAAGTCATAAGGAACCAAAGACATTGACGAGGCTTGAGACAGAGTACCTCAATGTCACTAGTTCCTAATTAATTGAAAATATATAATATTAAAAAGAAAAGCTGTGCAAAAATAGAACAGGAAATTTATGGGCAAACGTGTACGATGTTGCTAAAAAGTGCAGACGGTTTTATAAACTTTTATCAAGGAGAGTACATTGTACGTCCTTGCTGTCTTCCACAAATCGACTGAAGCAGCAAAAGGGATGATTTAGGTCCCTGTGATCTCCACTCGTACACCCAGCACGGCTGTTTGTTAAACGAAGGAAGATGCAGCTTACAGATGGATAATTTGCACTGGGTTTTTCTTGTACGCTATTACCAAAGAGCAAACTTACTATTTCAACTTCTCTTTCCTGGTGGCTGAACATGAAAAGGACCCAAACACTGGAGACATTGTTTTGATGGCATAAAAATTAACCTGTGATGTAACAAGGGCTGAGAATAAAAGTAACATTAACCGTCTAGTTAAACTGCCCCTATACGGGCATAGCCAGCCTTTGACGTGACAGCCCTGAGATTGCAAAGGAACATGGGAAATACAGTTCACCCAACTAGAGTCTAGACTGGTCTTCTCCGATACATTTCCTGGCCAGGTTTACTTATTATGCATTTTACACCTTTCATCCACAACCAAATGTTGATCTGGGAAGTTGGGATTAAACACTAACACACCAACGAGTAACGTTATACCCAAAGCAACGTGATCTGCAGCGTCGGACAGCTGAATGTATAAAGCATTTAGTGCAACTAGGACAAAGTCGTAGCAATATCATTGGTGGACCAGGCTCCTGCCGCACCCACTGGTTGAAGTAAACAGTTTTTGTTCCTGTACCAAACTGAGTTTTGTTCATGGTACCAGGACGAAGAGAGCAGAGTTCAGTGCATATAAAAAAAAACAACAAATCGGCTCAAGTCCACTGGTCATAAAAACAGGATTACTGCTATCTGGGTCCATAGTTAGTGAAAGTGTTCATGAGGTTTCTCTACCACAAATACAATAGAATTCTTTCATCATGTTTCTCCCAGAAAGTCAATAATACCACCCATCTCTCGTTCCTGAACAATACCTGCGCTTTAGCCAAACCTCCTACATGTATAACGGATGTTCATCAATATCAATCAACTAATCAAATTAAGAAAAACATCAAAATTAGTATTTAAATCCTTAGAGTCCTAGGACTATGTACAAAGAGATGAGTCCTTGTCTGTTTCCTGTAGGTTGCCTCTGCTGAAGTACTCAGAAGTCTCTTTATTATTATTTTGTATTTTTCATTACTCTTTAAAGTGCTTATAACAATAAGGGAACGAGCTGCTTTACTTTGGCCATGAACGTCCGTTTCCTGCGCCAAATGTTGTAAGCAGGATGTCCCAGTTATAAGTATTTGTCGGGACCCTGCTCAATACAATGAATGGTGAGGGTTTCAGGTAAGGTACCGCCACCAAATTTCTATACTTGGAAAAGTAGAAGATTTAGCAAGATTTTATGCTTAAAGTTGAAAACCTATTTAATGTTTAAAGCATATATATGACTGACCACAAAGTGTCCGTGTGGTCATAAATTAAGATTTTATAATTTATTAATTATAATGGGCTAATTACACAAATAAGCCATTTCCATGGTGGTACTTTTAAGTCTGTGCCTTACCAACTGGGTACTGATAAGATGACAAAGGCCAGTGCTTAGATCCCAGCTACAGACACACTGTTTTGCCCTTATTGGGGTCATCAGTGTAGGAAATGGGTTTCGAGCTCAGAGCGTGAATAGCCATAAAAGCAGCCGCGCTGAAGCAATAAAACGGACAAAAAGAAATTTCGGTAGCTCTATAGCAGCAAATAAGCAAGTCCATTTCTGGAGCATGCACTTCTGGGCATTACATCACAATTGCTCCAAAAATACATAATTTCTTTCTACATCTCTAGAGTGCTTATTAAAGAAAGATGGCCCCTTCCACTGTCATTTCTGGAGAGGATAGACCAGTTAATCAGACTGTGACACCATTGTAGGAGCCAGGTTCACATTGAGGATATTCCTTCAGCAAAACAGACCTAGGAGACAAGGCTAGAATTTATAATCTCCATGTTCTGATGTGACTTTAAAGGGACCAAGCCATCGGTAAGGGGGTCGTACCTTCAGTAGAACCAAGTGGTTAAAAAATATAAATATTTGGATAAAATTCACATTTGTTCATTGGCTTAACAACCAGAAATTAAAACTCATTAAATAAAATAAAAACAAAACATTTGGCTTTAAAAAGGAGAATGTTTGAGAGGTATGCTGCGATTGGCCAATTCATGGACCACTCATCACTGGTAAAAAAGGAGGGATTGTTATCATTGGCTCAGAGGAAGAAAAAAAAAAAAAGCAACAACTCTTTTCATAAAGAAGATTGAACACACCAGCTGGCCAGTGTCTCGTTATAAAATGTGCAATTTTGGGAGCATGAGAAGACATAATCCCTGGGGTCCAGGGTCCCCCCATGAGGTCACAAAGCAGTGTCAAACTCTTCGTGGCCGTTGGTTCTATCCTCAGCTCCATATTCTATTTCATTCAACTGTTCTCTAACCTCGTTTTCCAAATGCGGAGGGACTACAAATTGATCTTCCAGATCCATCTGGGAAGGTGCACAGAAATAGCCGGATTTTTTCTTGGGAGCTTCAGAGGCGACCTCGATGAGATTTAGAATTTCTTCCAGGGGCACCACCGAACCATTGGAGTGTTTCTTCTTATACAAACATGATATAGATGAGGAGGACGGCAGATCGTCCCTCTCTTGGCTGGATGTTGGGTTGTTGTTCACGGTGTTTTGTTGTAGCATCTGCACCATAATCCCGCCAAAGTCTTCCTCCAGGCCCTGAAAAGCGCTAAGGGTAGGTGGTTCGGGGGAGTGCTCCCTGCTACAGTGTATGTCCACCTCCACTTCTACCCTGCTGCCAGTAACGAGGCCTTCAGCCTGAAGGTCGTCATCGCTGTCCAGACCATTTTCTGACTGGTTGCTGGAGAAAGTTGCACAAGAGGGCTGCCTCTGAAAGGTGCTGGCCGAGGGGACCGGATGTAGGCTGCACCTCCGCTCAGGCCTAAGGGCCAGGCCACCTTCTAACCCAGCCATGGCGTGTTCATCAGAGGCAGTGGAGCCGACTTCACTGCTCACCTCGGACACCGACATCTCGCTGCTGAACTCGGAGGCTATGCCACTGCTGGAAGACGGGGTGACCGAGCCGGGAGATTCTTTTGTGGCAGCTGTGGTACTTAATCCGGATGAACTCGGTAACGTCAGCGTATGCATTTCACAAGTACAGGTATCCTCCCCAATACTGAGACACACCACCAGGGCGGCGACGTTGTCCTGGCAGCCATAGCTTTGCGCTAAAGTGCAGAGTTTCTTGGCAGCTGCCAGTGGATCAGGCAGGTGACGAATGGTGTGCACGGCTTCGTCCACCGATACGTACTCCCACAATCCTTTGTTCCCCAGGATTATCAGTTCATCCTGCACAGTAAGTGGTAAAGTAGTGATATGAGGCTCTGGAAGCACCCAAGGGTGGAGATATGTGGAACCCAGCATACGTGTACAACAGGTTACACCATTAACCTTATTATCCTGCAAAACCAAAAAAGCACAATGGTTACCTATGAGGCTGCAAGCCACTCATTCCGATCAGTAACAGCAGCATCATCAATAGGGATTATCCTTGGCTGAAGGGCAGGGATGCGATTATGAGTCACATGCTCAAATTTACACAAACTATAAGTGTAACAATAGGGGAATCTCACTTGTGAGGTAGGAAACTGAGGGGCAATCACGTTATAGTGCTCTCTACATTTACTACAATGAGCATAACTCCAACACCTCGGGACACATTTAAAGACGGAAGGAGATACAGAAGTTAAATAGACAGATGACAAAAATGACCACCTACTTCAGTGATAATTGCCTTTTGTTCCTTGATCCTTAAAAGATCTTCAGGGCAGTGCTCTAAGGTGAACACTCGAGATAAAGCGAGAGGCTGTCCGTTCCGACACAGCACGGCCTGACAAGTGCCCACGTTGGCCACAGTCAAAGAGAAGCTGTTGTTGTGGTCGGCTGCACCATGTCCGATGTAGCACAAAAGGGCAGAAGAACCCAGTTTTTGACCGGCTGTGCCCAGCTTCCTATTGGAACAAGCAACGATAATCATCAGGAGCAATAAACTGTCATAATTCAGAAATTGGCTCATATTTTTTTAAGATACAGAAAAACAGATTGCGCATAAGATGTCCTTAATATAGATAGATACAGTATGATAATAAAACCAAAACAATAATGAATATAGATTGATATTTACTTAGTATACAAATGGTTAAAACAATTTAATGCATGTACCAATATAACACACGATCCAGTGCACAGGCTCAATGACCCATTTGGAAAAAAACCCACAAAATGTGTTTTATATTCCACAGAACTTCCAATGTTTCCAAAAGATTGTCCTAGAACAATTAGATAAAAGATGTTTGACAAAAAATATACAAAAGGCTCCGTGATGTCGAGTCAAGTCATAATTTCAGATGACAACTTATATTAAGGACATCTTATGCGCAATCTGTTTTTCTGTATCTATATTATTTAGAGGATTTGCACTTCCTCTGTTTGATTTGCTGCACTTGATGTCCCATTTATATTCATTTGTTTGTTTTATCGCCTATTAGCGCCGGAGACCCTTTAGTAGTTCATATTTTTTTAACCCTAAGACCTATAAAATATTTTAAATAACTCTTTACTAATTAACACCAAGATGCACCAATTGTTGGGATCATTCCAAAAGCTGTTGTAGAAACTTCAATAAGGTGCAGCAAATTCTAGCAGCCACTAGGTGGTTTTAGAGCTTTGTCATAATACATAAGTAAAAAGAAAATATGATATTTGATGATCCTCTTGCAGTTAGCACTTCGTACATCAGTCACTACGAGTAGCTGGTGCAATATCAGGAATATTGGCTCCACCCACAAGATGGATGCCTCCAAAGTGTATAGATGATGTGCACTTTATAGCAAGAAACTCCAATAAATAAAGGTATTCATGTATATGGCAATCAATGCTTTGCTAACATAAGCTTTTAATAAGTTCCTTATTAATAATTAGTTTGTTGTAATTTTATATTTTAAAGGATGTTTTTCAGAGGAAGGGTAAAACAGCTGACCTGTGCGACACCAGGAACGTGTGACACATAAACGTCCTATCACAGCTCGACTGCTGCACTTCTTCAAGGAGAACGTCTCCCATAGTGCATTGCAACAGACGCGGCACCTCCTCGTTCCGGTCTCCGTCAAACATGCCGTACAAAGCCTCTACCCCATCGGCGAAATCACTCATGGCCAGTGACGAAAGACACAGCCTGCGGGAACCCAAACGTTACTGCAATAACCAAAGCTCATCCGCTCCGTCCACAGATAGTAACAATACTCACTTGTTCCTCTGCCCAGACATCTCCGTTAAGCCATGATTCCAGGGACTGGAAGGTGCGGTCAGCTCAGCATTCGGCAGCGGTTTGCGGTCGATTTTCAGTACGGGGATATGACTATAGAGAGATAACATGAGCTGTTTGTAACACACAGTTCACAAATATCAATACAGTTTCAAATCTAACGAGGGGGCCTGCGCGGAAGGGCCGCCGGGGCGACGAGGGGGCCTGCGCGGAAGGGCAGCGGGGGCGACGAGGGGGCCTGCGCGGAAGGGCAGCGGGGGCGACGAGGGGGCCTGCGCGGAAGGGCAGCGGGGGCGACGAGGGGGCCTGCGCGGAAGGGCAGCGGGGGCGACGAGGGGGCCTGCGCGGAAGGGCAGCGGGGGCGACGAGGGGGCCTGCGCGGAAGGGCAGCGGGGGCGACGAGGGGGCCTGCGCGGAAGGGCAGCGGGGGCGACGAGGGGGCCTGCGCGGAAGGGCCGCGGGGGCGACGAGGGGGCCTGCGCGGAATGGCAGCGGGGGCGACGAGGGGGCCTGCGCGGAAGGGCAGCGGGGGCGACGAGGGGGCCTGCGCGGAAGGGCAGCGGGGGCGACGAGGGGGCCTTGCGCGGATGGGCCGCGGGGCGACGAGAGGGCCTGCGCGGAAGGGCAGCAGGCAGACGAGGGGGCCTGTGCGGAAGGGCAGTGGGCCACAGGGGATGACGTCTGAATTAAACTTTGCACCAAATCCAGCGAGGACTGTTAGAAGTACATTGATGAAGATAAGTAGCATTTTAATAGTGGTCGAGTCTATTACCTGAAGATGTCATGAAGCTGATGATCCAGCACCAGGTCACTGTTCCCTTTCAGGTCCAGCTCACGCAGGGCAGGTGGGAGCACGGTGGGCGTCAGGATTTCCGTCAGACTGTTACAGCTCAAGTCAACCAGCTGCAGGAACAAAGAGCAGCAACATCTCATGCCTGAGGCCGAGTCAGTGACAATGAGATGACACCATGTACACAACTCTACAGCTGTACCACAGCCTGCAGGGGTAAGAGAGGGGGGAAGAGGAGAGATAAGAGGGGATCAGAGCTAGAAGCGGAGAGTTAGGAGAGGTCTGATTGTGTAGGTTTTAGGTGGGGGTGAGACCTGGATATGTGGTAGGTTGAAGATCTCTGGAAACACGCTGATGCAGTTGGAGTGAGCGATGAGGGTGTGTAGAACTTTGCAGTAGGACACAGTGCTCGGGATCGACTTCAAGCGATTTCCGCTAAGGTTCAACTCCTCCAAATGCTCCAGTTTGCTGAGTTTGCTACAAAACAATAGTCCGGGTTGTTGCAGGTGAACCCACCGCGCACAGAGCCGGTACGGCAACAATGAAATCACATTGCCCCATCCTCTCACCTGGCTGGGAAGCTTTCCAGTAGGTTATATGCCAGATGCAGAACTTGGAGGTTCGGGTGTATGGTTAAGAAAGGAACATATTGGTCTGTTAATTTGTTGTTGGTCAAGTAGAGGACATGCAGCCGACTCCCACTTTCCTCTCCACTACACATGGACGGCAGGGACTCCAGGACGTTTGCGGAGGCATTGAGAAACCTGAGACTGCCAAAATCAAAATCCACCCACGTAAACTTGGGAATTATAAAACAGCAAAGGATATACCATCTGCACAGCACAAATGCATACTAAACATAGACAGTGACTATATATTATACTTCTGCCATATACACAGTATATTTACAGTGCAGTCCAAATCCCATAAAAAAACAAACAAACATAATAAAGCAAAACATACATAAAATAAGTCATGGTGTCCAAGTCATTGATTGAGCCCAAGTCCCATATCTGTTATCTGGACACTTACTTTGAAGCGACTGTGAAGAGCGAGTCCGGAAGATGTCTCAGCAAATTGTGCTGCACATCAAGTGTCTCCAGTGGGATGGACTCTGTGGGACAGGGCAGGTTCTTCAGCTGGTTATGTCCAAGGAGCAGCTTTCTCAGATTGGGACAACCCATTATCCTATGGGAAGAGAGCAAGGTCAGCCACAAGAGCTCATGGTTTTATTTGCAATGAAGTCATTCTCCAGAATTACCTTGATGGCAACTCCGTCAATAGGTTCCAGCTGAGATCTAGAGCTTCCAGCTTCTTGGCTCCACACACCCATTCCGGGACGGACGTTAAGCTGTTCCTGCATTAGAAACAGTCGGCTTTGGTCAAACAATATCACGCCCAGTGGGGTCCTGCCCAGATTTAGAAGACACAAATCACGGCATCACCTGTCCTACCTGGATAAGTCTAGAGTGACTAGCAGAGCAGGAACTAGGTATACATTCATCGACGTCAATCCTGCAAAGAAAACACAGCGTATCATGCAGAGCGATATCACTGGGAAACGTCAACCCCAGATAATAACGCAACGTACGGTTAGAGTTGGCGTAAACTGCTCTCAGGGAGAATGCGCAAAGCTTCAGTTCCTTCAGCTGGTTCCGTTCACAGTGCAGTTGTTCTAGGGTTCCCAAGCAGCTGAGGTCCAGTTCCACCAGCTGGTTATCTCGTACATCTAGATGAGTGACACTGTTTATCCCCTCCATGCTGACACTCACTTGTTTAAGATGATTCATCCTATGCGGGAGATAGAGAACGGACTTCAGTCATTGACAAACTAGGCACCGAAAGAAAAAGAATTCACGAGAAGTACCATGACCACATATAAAACAGTGATAGCCCCAGCATGCTTTGCCAGAAGATAGCCCGCCAATAGCTGTCAGGACATGCTGGAGCTTGTACTTTCACAACACCGGGAGAGCCACAGGTTGGCCAGGCCTGGTGTACAGTGTAATCTGTGGCTGAGGACAACTGAGTAAAACTAACGAAGGAGAGAGGCTGTAAGTAGTGTAGTTACTAAGAGCCGTGATATGCATCAGGTTTATCACTGTCTGGCATGGATGAGTTATTGTGTAACAGCCACATTAGTGAAAGGGATTGTTATCTTTGATGACTAGTGATGTTCACGATTACTATTGGTATCTACTAAAGTTGACCACACATTAGTATCTGGACCTTCAGCCCGATTGCCAAACAATCGGAGAAGTCTCTAATTTGGCCACACATGTACTGTTCAACGTTCAGACAGAATGGCTGGGACCCATTGTGTCCCAGTAGTCTTTTAATAGCTGTAGTGTGATTTATTAGTTGGTTATTGGTAGAATATTTTACATTAACAATGCAATAACTGCTAGCAGCATATAAAGTGCGAGACGTATAAAGCTGAACAGTAGAAAAGTACAGAATCATCGTTATTCTTAGTTTCACTATTATTGTAAAAGATCAGAATGCTAAGAGTCGAGAAAATGATTGTGAACAATTACAGACTGAAAAATTGCTAAGTTCGTAAAATATAATAGGTCAATTAAAACATATTGATGTATCTGAACACAGGTCTATTCTAGTCTAGAACATTATTTCATTAGTAACCCACCTGCAAGGTATAACCCAAGAAAAATGTACAATTAAGACCAAGTTTTGGGTAATCCGAGGCTTCCTCTGATCAAGAACACAAAAAGAAAACATTCTATTCCCGACAATGGCCTTATCTGTCTGGAGTTTGTATGTTCTCCCTGTGTTTGCGTGGGTTTCCTCCGGGTGCTCTGGTTTCCTCCCACACTCCAAAAACATACTGGTAGGTTAATATACCTGCTATTAAATTGCTCTTGGTCTCTCTCAGTCTGTGTGTGTGTGTCTGTCTTTGTCTGTCTGTGTGTGTGTGTGTTAGGGGGATTTCGATTGTAAGCTCCAATGGGGCAGGGACTAATGTGAGCGAGTTCTCTGTACAGCACTGTGGAATTAGTGGTGTTATATAAATAGATGATGATAGACTGTCGATAGCAGGTAAAATAACGCTGGCTCATCTATCTCAGCCATAGCAATACCAGAAATATGGGTCGATACTGCTGTATATATGGCTACAAAATGAACAGAGGAAAAAACAGAGAAAAATCTAAAACAAAGGCGATGAGATCAGTGTCACTTTCTTGAGGTCCGGGTGTTAGGTGACCACTATCTGCCTAAATGTGCAATCACTGTTGGTTGCAATAATAGTTCTGGCTGCTTGACATGACCTCTGAATGGCTAGATTGGTGTAATTGTGCCACCCGCTGCTTTGGTTACCTGCCGATCAGCCAAACATTTCTGTCTTTCAACACTAGCTGCTGGAACACCGCTCCAAAAGTCTACTACACTTCCCATAATATTTTGAAACATGAGCCCCGATCTTCCCTCTTACGGAAATCTTGGAGTTTCTCTTACCTCAGGTCTATGAACTTCAAGTGTGCCATGTTGCTTAGGGTCTGAAGACTTAGACACTCCACGCGGTTCCCCGCCATGCACAACTTGTCCAGCAAGACGAGCTTCTCAAACACTTTGGGAACGCTGCTCAGGTCATTGAAGGAGAGTCCGAGGCACGAGAGCTGCTGTAGAGATCCAAGCTCTTTGGGTAACGAAGCCAAGGAATTGCCGTCAAGGTTTAGTATTTGCAGACTACAAGTGAGAACAGAGGACAGGCGGTGGTTTATTTAAAATATCTCTCTCTTGGAAATGTAAGTAAAATTTATTGGCATAACTGTGGCCTCACTTTACAAAGGTAATAAAGTTATATTGTTATATTCCAATAGAACACTGCCCCTTGTGGCGGAATACCTGCTCTGCATTTACCGAAGAACAACCTCTAATTGAAGCACATCTTTGACTTGTTCAGATTGCTTTATTCAATAAAAAGTTGTTGACTATCCAGGAAACTATAGGAGGACCCAATTTGCTCTGTCAATAGATTAGGAACATTTAGGGCAGCTTACATAAAAGGCTATATATATATATCTTCACTTTCTCTTTAAAGACAGCTAAAAATTAAGAAATTAAGTGGATGGAGCTATTCTCAAAAGAAGTAGAGATTTAGGCGTCGTGGGCAGAGTGCTACCCAGTAGACGTAGTCCGCACGTGCTACGCAGTAGGCGTAGTCCGCACGTGCTACGCAGTAGGCGTCGTGGGCAGAGTGCTACGCAGTAGGCGTCGTGGGCAGAGTGCTACGCAGTAGGCGTGGTCCGCACGTGCTACGCAGTAGGCGTGGTCCGCACGTGCTACGCAGTAGGCGTGGTCCGCACATGCTACGCAGTAGGCGTAGTCCGCACGTGCTACGCAGTAGGCGTGGTCAGCATGAGATAGACCACTTGTCTTTCAGAATCTTATCGGAAAATGTAACCTATAACTGACCTGAGCAATTGACCGATCTGCGGCGGTAACTGCGTTATCCCATTGCAGGACACATTCAGCTCCGTGAGAGTTGCGATCTCGCACAAGTGGAGCGGGAAATCCCCCAGCTTGTTTTGTGACAGATTGAGGACATTCAGCTGTGAAAACCTTGATAGGAACACAAAGGGATATCAGAAGACAAACTTCAGCCCCCTCATGAAGCCAGCACCGGCCGCACTAATCGTCACAGGGGAACTTGCACAAACCGAAATGCGACCGACCTGCACAGGCTGCTCACTCCCCCATCGCTCTGCAGCTGCATGAAGTTGTTGCGGAGATTCAAGGAGGTGACGTCTTGGCAGTAGAACAAGTGCTCAGGAATCTCCTCCAGGCTTTGACACGAGAGATCAACAGTGCTCAGTCTTTGAGATACGACCTACAAGATAATCAAAACAACAATATAATACAATGTACCCTCATATTACAGTGACCCCAGCACTATGACATAAGCAACTGTAGGAAACCTCAATTAACATCTTTCTAAGCAGCTCTCTTACTTTGGTCGCCTGGCGATGCCACCGCTGATACTCTGCCGCAGAATCAAAGCTGACGTGATAGGTGGAGGCTTGCGGTTCGGCGGAATAGAAGGCCAGGCAGTGCGGCCTCCGCCTAACCTCCTCTACCTGCACGGAAAAATCATAAAGAGTTAATCCGTAGAGAAGGGATCAGACTTCAGGACACATGGGACGATGTCTCTAAAAATAGTGAAGCACGGTAATAATTTTGAAACAGTCACGTTTGTCTGGATGAAAAACAAAAAGAAACAAACCCCCAAATTAAATATCAACAAAGTATACTACAAAATGATCAATAAAAACAATTACTTTTATAACACTACTGCAAGCTATATATTTTGGCTTTAGGATAACCAAATTCAGTTTCCCCAATAGACGTTCAAGATATCCCTGAGTAAAACGCTACGGCCAGATCCCCGGGAGGCAACGCTACGGCCAGATCCCCGGGAGGCAACGCTACGGCCAGATCCCCGGGAGGCGGCGCTACGGCCAGATCCCCGGGAGGCGGCGCTACGGCCAGATCCCCGGGAGGCAACGCTACGATTAATGTGATCCTTACAACCAGTCAGAGCTTTTAATTCTATATCGGTAAATCAGACATGTGTCGCGGGTACCAATATCTCAGGGTGAGCACATTTGTGTCTTTTGACCACCACACTACCAGGTTGCCTCTTTCTCTATTTTCTTTTGCGCTCATCTTGCTCACTATTATACCCTGACCACGAGAGGACCGTTCCCCGGTGTCGGCTCTTCGAGTGAGCGTTGCCCAAAGACGTAAATACATAGTTTTTTCCCCTTTCCTCTTTTTATATCCAGAGTGATATTGCCAAGATGATCACAGGGCGCTGTCGCTATAGACAACCACATTGTTAAATTGCCCAGAGATTTGTGATGACATCGTCCCACGTGGAGCCCGTGTATTATATTCTTCATGCCGGAGATTTAAGTCTATTATAAGACATATCTGACATTGTGTGTTTTTTTTTTTTACATTCCTATGTATTGGTTTTATAAAGCATCACATGTATTATAGATGTGGGAATAGGAGAATGTATGAAATCAACTGTCTCAAATTTGAGAAAGAAAAGAAACAAACATTATTCCAAATTTATATTTTTAAACCCATATCCAATATGAATGGGCCATATACACCCTGTCGTGAATCTGGACACTAACTCAGCACGCGATGTGTCTTCTCTGCACAGGACTGGTGGAGGGTTCAGTTATAAAACCACATTGGCCTCACCTTCCCACCCACAAGGGGCATAATGTGCATCTTTCCTGTCTGACAATCCTTCACGGAGGACACGATTAAGCATGTGCCACAGAGAACGACCAGTCTCTCTGCCCATTTATGCAGCTGGATCTTGCCTTTGCGCACGTTAAACACCCCGGACAGAAGAATACGGTCCAGCTGCTCAGAAGAACTAGGTTTCTCTGCAAAAAAAAGCCAAGAATTAAAATACTAAAGTACAGATTGTAAATGCCCAATTTGTAAAGAAAGTATAAAGTACTAATCCCATGGAAAAAAAAAATAAAATCAGGTTTATTTTTAACATAAATCACTGTGGCAGGCTATAAGAAGAATGTTGGTATTTGCAATGAATGATTTATGATTCTGCAGTACCATGGCAACCACAGTCACAGAGCATATGAAGTAGTGAGGAGAGAGGCTTTAGAATGCCCCTCTGTCTGCACTATGACATCCTCCTTCTCCCTCCTCCTCTGCTATCACATGAAATGCTGAGAGCTGTGATCCTGTGTCTGTGTAGCAGACTAACTTTTGTTTGCCAAAGAGATCTTTTGAAAAGGAGATTTGCAGAAGGACAGCTAAAAAAATGATCAAATGCAGGCTTAAAAACGTATTTAACTGGCTCTTTAAAGAAGAAAAGTCTTCTATGTGGGATTGCTGCTTTAAAGGAAGTAAATACTGCTATGTAGTTAAAACAGAAAAACGCTGTCAGCTCATTCTAATCATTGCAACATAACTACCAGCAATAGGACTGAAACCAGCAAGTACAGTTTTATTGGTACTTACAGGGCACGTGAGCAGAGTAAAGAACTAACTACATTATAATTGTGACCTGCCCTGTAAATGTGTCAATAGTGAGTTACCTGCGTGCATTAGGGAAGCCCACACGGTAAAATTCCATTGTAAGGTGCAAGTTATAGACGACCAAGTACAAGTTAGAGAACGGTTATAGATGACAAGAGGGCAACATGACAGTTTTCAGGACCCCACGCGTGATCTCTGGGCCCTAAAAATGGCCCCACATTTGGAAAAAAAAACAAAAACACATTCGATTCTGTAGGATTTATAGCAAACGCAGTCGCTCAAACTATTATCAATAGAAGAGATGTTGATTAAAGTCAAGCAGCTGCCTATTGCTCGATTGGCTGTTCATGCTGACCAATGTGTGAGAAGATATCATGGATCACCCTACTGCTCTGGCTATGGGGATAAGCAATTGATGTGCTTTGATTGGAAACCTAGGAAACCTTCCAGAGAAAGACACTTGACCAATAGGGCGTAGATGCTGCTACCCCCCCCCCCCATACTGAAGACATTTACACCCCGTTATCGCGGAATGTCTTACCATTATAAAAGCGGATCATGCAGCTAAGATCAGAATGAGCAGCCTCCTCCTGGATCCGTGTAGGGTCCCGAAATCCCAGGTCAGACAAGAACTGGTAGACCATGTGCAGAGGCCTTTCCTGGGGATCCAGCCTCCTGAGGACAGAAACCAAACAAGGCCGTCACGGTTTATACTCTTACCCATATACGTCAGTGTGCATGTCATGATGTGTCAATCAGAAACCGGCAAAAGCACACGAGGCAGCTATGAAGCTCTTCTAAGGCCAGTGGGACAGCGTTTCACTGTTCTGTTGGATGACTGCTTCATCCTGTAAACTGAGCATAAGGTATACCTACTGCCTGGAGGCAGCCATTCCCTGGCATGAGCCTGTAACCAGCTCTCTAGAAGACGTGACATCCCTGAGGCACCGTACGGAGGCTCCCAGTCACCTCGGGCCACCTTCTCACATAAACTGGTTTGTCTTCATTGTTCATAGCAAAAGGTCAGACTATTTTTTTTTATTTTTTTAAGCACAGACAAAAAAAATTGTTGGGGAAGGGGGGGTGGGGTTGTTGCTTTTTAAAGAAAACCTTCTTAAAACACATTTTGCAGTGCTCTTCTTTCGGGATAAACAAGTCACTCCTGTGTCTGAATGATACATTGTTTATATGTTTTTTGCTCGATAAAGTTTTTTTAAATAAAAAAAAGCAGCTGTCGATCATTTGACCAGTAGGGGCGCTGTTCTATTGGTGTCAATGACTAAAAAAAAGCAGTCTGGGGGTTAACAGTGTCACTAATTTATAAACACACAGAATAATCCATTCTTATATTTACTGAACATTTGTAGAAAATATCCGATGTAATTTGCCTGTCAGCTCCTCAGGCTCTTTCACAAACACAATAACAAGCACTGTACAAGATGCCAATCTGATATATAAACATCTTTATCTAAGTGCAGCATAATCTCAAGACAAACGAGTTGGATAATTAAATATTTGCACAAGGCAAACAGTTGTGCAGCGTACAAGGCTTAGGCTGGGTACACACTGGAGCATTTTCGTCCAATAATCAGGCAAATCAGCCGACATACGACCATTCGTGTTAGTGTGTATAATGACACGATGGTCGAAAGTCGTCCCAAAGTGCCGATCATCGTTTAATTTGGTTGGTCGTACGGTTTCATTTAATAATGTAATGTGTATGCCCTCATGCTCACGATCCCCATAGAGTTTACAGAGTCGGGCTCTTTTCAGCCGATGCTAGCGATGAATGTCGCGGTGAATAAATGTAGAGAGTGCTGTAGAATAAATAAATCATTTGTTGGTTCTGAGACAGAATGTTTTGTTTCAGTCACAGAAGCTAACGAAATGCGTTAGTACACGTGCATAGCTATAACAAGGCGGTTTTAATCAGTGTGACAAGAATGAATGAATATTGTGCTGTCATTCTCTGAAGACTAGAGGACCAGATGAAGATCACAGCACTGACAGGTAAATCCTGTCAGTGTGTATGGATGAATCATCAGACTGATCGGACCTTCAGTCGTAGGTACAATCGTTTGAGATAACACGTCGGTCGGAAAATCCTTCAGTGTGTACCTAGCTTTACAAAACGCTTCAGTAATGATACAGTGACAGAGCTCTGAGTTAATCCAGGAGGCAGTCCATTCTCTGTGTAACGTTCAGCCATACGCTGCCACAGTACTGCCTATACTTACGACTTACCTGACCAGGTCTCCATTGAGCTGCACGTACAAGCTGTCCGTCTCTTCGCTGGCGCAGATCTGGGAGGCTTCGGTGCTGACGGTGCAGAGCACCACGTGCAGGTCAGGAACGGAGGAGCCATGGTCTGTTCCGTATACACAGACACATCCCCTGCCGGGGTCCTCTCTCAGCCACTCTCTCTCACGGGAGCCCAGGCAACTCTTCTGGCTCAAGCAATTTTTGCTTGCACTTCGCTTCATGTTTCTCTGTAAAATAAAACAAAATGAACAACACCGGTCTCCGGACCACAGAATGCTGCGGTGACCACAAAATACAGGCAAGCAAACGAGCCTCTTGTCGGAGGATTTATATTAAACCTGGCCAGTTAGCCATCTGTCCCATTCCTTTGCTGACAGTTTCGTTAAAGTAAAATTAAATTCAGACAAACATTTTGATATTATAGAGGAAGCCCTGTATGTATACATACACACTTATTTATGATTATAACATTTTATTGAATAATTTATAACTTTTAAATGGAATAAATTATGTGTTATGCATCTTATGTGTTGTTCTAAGACTTGCTTTTATTTTTACGTTTAGTTCCACTAAAATGCCACACAGGGGATAGAGCTTAGTTTCATTCTATTTCTCCTCAAAAAACTAACTTAATGACAGTTCATTGTTTCCTAGACACATTCTCCATACAGATGGAAGACTAAACAAACTTGGGCATGGCCATTGATTCTGTACAGATTTACTATACTACGATAGGTCCTCCCCAGATCTCCACTGAATATGGCAACATTTGAAAGGAGTAATTGACACAATATGCTTTGTTATTTCAGCTTTTTGTCAAAAGAACAGGCCCGAGCCTGTTACAATAACTTGGTTAAATTGCCCTAGGTGTCCCCAGGGCCGGATTAACCATAGGGCTAACTGGGCTACAGCCCAGGGGCCTCGGGCATCCAGGGGGCCTTTGAAAGTGCTCAACAGCATTATTGATCGGTCGGGCGGGGGCGCCCCTGGACCGATCAATGCTGCTGAGCACTTTCACTGCAGCCCTTCCCCAGCGCTCTGTAGTCTCCTTACTGAGATCTCGTGAGTCTCACTCTCACGAGATCTCCTCAGTAAAGAGTGTACAGTGCGCCAGGGAAGGACAGCAATGCCAGGACAAGAAGGTAAGTGCCTAGGGGGCGGTTCGGATCACGGGGGTAGGGGCCACTACAGGGGAATGGAGCCTCTATTCCCTTAATCCGGCCCTGGGTGTCCCAGCCCACATCTGGTCCCATCAGACACGAGTCTCGAACTCCTGTGCTGTCTACTTACTAATGTTCAACATTTTAGACCCTTACAGTAATTCTAGCAACACCACTATTGAATTAATGCATTGCATTCTCATGATTATTTTTCAGCCCACAGAACAGCCACCACCACTGTGTGTAGGCGATGGGTGATCATTAATATTTTGACCCTTTGTCCTCTACATCTCATTTCTTGACAGTTGCACCGATTGCCCTCTCCAGACTGAGCACAATATCAGTTTCCCGTACCTTCCAACATACTAACTTGGGGAATCGGGTTACACGCACGTCCATTGCCGTAAACATCGGGCTGAGGGCGTGGTCACGCCATTTTTAGGGCATGCCACACCCACTTGGGGCATGCCTAGCGCTTCTGAAGTCCGCCTGGCAGGACAATGCATCAAAATCGGGACTGTTGCGCCTAAAATCTGGATAGTTGGGAGGTAGGTTCCCCTTTTGTTTTCCACCAATAATTTACATTTTACGTTTCTCTTCCATCTTTTCCTCACAGCACATTTATGGTTAATAGCATCAGTTTGCCCCCTTTTGTACCATGTGACTACCCCCCCCCCCCCCCCCCAAATGATCATCCATCTCCATATAGGACTCCCATGCCTCTCCTATCCACCATGATGCGACCACTGGGCATTATTATAAACCATTTCTGTTACACCTTATACAGACACAGCACATAAATTCAAGCCCGAGTAGGATCATAATACAATTCTATAACACTCTATAAGGACAGTAGACACTAAATCTACCCACCCTACACAGACAAGACAACTACAGCCGCAACATGACCGGATCACTAGAAATTACCACAATAGTGTTCTTAGACCATGTAATAACATTGGACATGACCGGATCACTGCCCCTTACACTCTATACAGATACTACAGCCCTAGATCAACACAGCATGTCCCTAATTATATTACACTCTATGGGCAGTAGGTATAGTCAGGGCCGTAACTATGGCTGTGCGATAGGGGCGACCGCCCAAGGCGCAATGCTGAAGGGGGGGCGCATTGTACCTGGGCACAATGTGCCCAGGAATATTTTAGGTTCATTTGGTGAAAATTGAGGGCCAGGGGGGCGACATTAATCTCTCGCCCCAGGCACTAACATTCTAAGTTATGGCTCTGGGTATAGTGTATCGAGTTTGTATAAACATGGCACAATTCTGTTACACGCTATACAGACATAGAATATTATACTTCCTATAACATGACTTCACCACTGACCAAAATAATTTTCATGTCTCATCCCATGATTCCTTAAAGAGGCATCAAATCCCTATTTTTTGTGTTATTTTTTTTTAGGTAATGCTATTTTTAGACCTACAAATACCTTCCTCTCTGCAGACTATAAGCTCTAACTTCATTACTACTGACAGTTGGTAAATGACCAAAACGTTTGTAATCCTGTTCCCCATTTTCTGCTTCACTGGTTTGCAGACTTTGCCACTGATCTATTAGCTATTACACTAGAGATACAATGAGTTGTAGAATTAAAGCTAATATATTAACTTCCTAAACTGCACAATGCTACAACCATTCCCACTGTAAACGCTCAAGCAGTACACAGTGCTACATGAGCTCAGGAAAATAAAACAGACGTCTCTAGAAAAGATTACACCTGCATTCACTGCGAGAGCTGGCTGGGAGGGTGGCATATCTCCAGAGGAGATTACACCTGGCACACCTGTACTGACCTCTATTCAGGTGAGGAGAATGAGATTTGGACAGAATACAACATATCTCTAAGAGAGATTATGCTTGTTTAGGTAAGAAGAGGTGACTAACAGAAAAATAAAGACGTCTCTAGAAGTGATTACACCTGTATACAGGTGTGCAGAGCAGTACAGAATTAAGTGGATGTCTGCAGAGGAGATTACACCTGTATACAGGTGAGCAGAGCAGCACAGGATGAAGTGGATGTCTGTAGAAGAGATCACACCTGTATACAGGTGAGCAGAGCAGCACAGGATGAAGTGGATGTATGTAGATGAGATTACACCTGTATACAGGTGAGCAGACCGCACAGGATGAAGTGGATGTATGTAGATGAGATTACACCTGTATACAGGTGAGCAGACCGCACAGGATGAAGTGGATGTCCCTCTAGAAGAGATCACACCTGTATACAGGTGAGCAGAGCAGTACAGGATGAAGTGGATGTCTGCAGAGGAGATTACACCTGTATACAGGTGAGCAGAGCAGTACAGGATGAAGTGGATGTCTGCAGAAGAGATCACACCTGTATACAGGTGAGCAGAGCAGCACAGGATGAAGTGGAGATCTGTAGAATAGATTACACCTGTATACAGGTGAGCAGAGCAGCACAGAATGAAGTGGATGTCTCTCTAGAAGAGATTACACCTGTATACAGGTGAGCAGAGCAGCACAGGATGAAGTGGATGTCTCTAGAAGAGATTACACCTGTATACAGGTGAGCAGACAGCACAGGATGAAGTGGATGTCTCTCTAGAAGAGATCACACCTGTATACAGGTGAGCAGACAGCACAGGATGAAGGGGATGTCTCTCTAGAAGAGATCACACCTGTATACAGGTGAGCAGACAGCACAGGATGAAGTGGAGGTCTCTGTAGAACAGATCACACCTGTATACAGGTGAGCAGACAGCACAGGATGAAGGGGATGTCTCTGTAGAGGAGATTACACCTGTATACAGGTGAGCAGAGCAGCACAGGATGAAGTGGATGTCTCTAGAAGAGATCACACCTGTATACAGGTGAGCAGAGCAGCACAGGATGAAGTGGATGTCTCTAGAAGAGATCACACCTGTATACAGATGAGCAGAGCAGCACAGGATGAAGTGGATGTCTCTAGAAGAGATCACACCTGTATACAGGTGAGCAGAGCAGCACAGGATGAAGTGGATGTCTCTAGAAGAGATCACATCTGTATACAGGTGAGCAGAGCAGCACAGGATGAAGGGGATGTCTCTAGAAGAGATCACACCTGTATACAGGTGAGCAGAGCAGCACAGGATGAAGGGGATGTCTCAAGAAGAGATCACACCTGTATACAGGTGAACAGCACAGTATGAATTGAATGTCTCTAGAAGAGATCACACCTGTATACAGGTGAGCAGAGCAGCACAGGATGAAGTGGATGTCTCTAGAACAGATCACACCTGTGTACAGGTGAGCAGCACAGTATGAATTGGATGTCTCTAGAAGAGATCACACCTGTATACAGGTGAGCAGAGCAGCACAGGATGAAGTGGATGTCTCTAGAGGAGATCACACCTGTATACAGGTGAGCAGAGCAGCACAGGATGAAGTGGAGGTCTCTAGAAGAGATCACACCTGTATACAGGTGAGCAGAGCAGCACAGGATGAAGTGGAGGTCTCTAGAACAGATCACACCTGTATACAGGTGAGCAGAGCAGCACAGGATGAAGGGGATGTCTCTAGAAGAGATCACACCTGTATACAGGTGAGCAGAGCAGCACAGGATGAAGTGGATGTCTCTAGAAGAGATCACACCTGAATACACCTGAATACAGGTGAGCAGAGCAGCACAGGATGAAGTGGATGTCTCTAGAAGAGATCACACCTGTATACAGGTGAGCAGAGCAGCACAGGATGAAGTGGATGTCTCTAGAACAGATCACACCTGTATACAGGTGAGCAGAGCAGCACAGGATGAAGGGGATGTCTCTAGAAGAGATCACACCTGTATACAGGTGAGCAGAGCAGCACAGGATGAAGTGGATGTCTCTAGAACAGATCACACCTGTATACAGAGCTCTGCTGAGGTCTCTGACCACTGCCTACCACCACCCTCATGGATGTAATCTGTCCCAGCACTGCTCCCCGTCCCACAGGTCATGCAGCCTCTAATCTCTTTGCTTCCAGCCCCCACCTTCAGAACTCTGACAGCGGCTCCCCGTGCACCGGTACTGGGTCGGTTGGGTTCATGTCCTCCCTCCACGGTGGGTCCCGCAGTCGGACCCGGTCTCTGGACGTCCATTTCCACGGCTGGCTGAACGACTGACAGCAGGAGACCTCCAGCCAACCCCGGCCGTCCCCGCCCCTGACCGACTGACAGCCACAGTACAGTGGCCAATGGCAAGCAAGTGTCGCGCACGCACAGCCAATCCAATCCCTTCACCCGCCCATCTTGCGTACTATAAATTCTGCAGGTAAGTCCACCCTCCGCGGCCATCTTTGCTGCTGGCAGGTTGCTGGCATCAAGCCTCTGTGACGTCAGTGTCGGGGTGGACAGATGTCTGAGGTGAGGGCTGTAGGGCACAGGTCCCTTTAAAAGTAAAAGGTGGCAGTTTCACAATGTGCCAGTTAATCATTATACCAGCAGTAAAAACAGATTCAATGACATGAACTACTGTACTGTTAACCCCTAGCGCAGGGACAATATGTAATTACATAGGTTATATCCTGTGAATGTCCTGCTCCTGATTTCCCCACTTGCATTCCAATAGCAATGAGCTGGGCTGAGTAAATGAATCTGTGCAGGTTTCAATTAATTCAGACCAAATCATTGCAATTAGGGAAACAAGTGGGAAAAGCAGGAGCAGACTATAAATCACACTGCAAAAATGACTCAGATTGACAGGTGTGCACTTTATTTTTTTTGGATACTTTGCCCAAAGCAAAAGTTGGACAGGGAGAGTCTACACTGAAAGTAAAAGTTGACTCTAAAATACTCAAAAAGGTAAGAAATGTAACCTCAGCCAAATATAATGATTTTATTTTCCTGGACCACAAAACAAATTTTACCAACAGACAGCCCTTCCCCATGACAGAGAAGTCTACACTTGGACCGATCATCACCATTTATTTATATAGCGCCACTGATTCCGCAGCGCTGTACAGAGAACTCATTCACATCAGTCCCTGCCCCCATTGGGGCTTACAGTCTAAATTCCCTAACATACACACAGAAACAGACAGAGATTAGGGTTAATTTTGATAGCCAATTAACCTACCAGTATGTTTTTTTGGGAGTGTGGGAGGAAACCCACGCAAACGCAGGGAGAACATACAAACTCCACACAGATAAGGCCATGGTCGGGAATTGAACTCATGACCCCAGCGCTGTGAGGCAGAAGTGCTAACCACTGAGCCACCGTGCTGCCCAAATCCATTAGATCATTGCATACATCCAACATTCCTTGAGCGAGTAGATGGCTTATCAGACACAAAACTTAATTATCCATTGATTATACTAATAAATTTGATACATTCATTTGTGCTCCTGGGTTGATGGCCACAAAACATGCTGTAGCGGACAGGGCTGAGAACCACTGCTCTTCATACAGGTATTCTAAGGTTCACTGGCTGCTGTGGAACTACAAATCTCAGCATGCCCATCCTTACAATTCTACTGTAAGGCCCTGATGTCATAAGTACTAGCCAACCATATGGTGCATTCAGAACTAATTAGATCTGTGCTACGTGAATGTCAGAACCATACCATTTGCTCAGAAAATCATTCAAAAAGTTGCTTCCTGCCATATTTATGTAAAAATCCACCACTCATCACCAGCCACTGAGGCTCAATCACATACTTTCCATTTAAGTGAATAATATATTCTGAACCACAAGCACCAATCAGTAAGTTTTTGCATATATAGCGCAAGTTACACAATGAGTGTCCAGTAGTTTAGTGAAAATGATGGTTAGTATTCAAACTTTACTGGTACTAGTAGCAAGGTTTGTACGCTTTATAAATTATGCTTAAAATAAAAAAGAGAACTTTATCACCCACATTTAAAGAGATGATAATGGCCAATCCCGGTCAATAAAAAGCTGTAAAACTGACGCAAGCCAGTAACTATAGCACTTTATCACAGTAAGGCTGTATGTTCCTGCAAAGATTTATAAAGCCAAATGGGCTTTAGTTGGTGCATCTTGTAACATACAGAAATACATGGGTAAAGGTTCCACTACTGGTTGTCAATCAACCTAAAGACAGAAGATCAGCCATGCAACCCCCATTCTACGTTTTAAAGGGATGAAGAAAAGGAGGTTAAAATGAGGGAAGTGGTTAAAAAAAAAAAAAAAAACAACTTCCAGGAAAATAAGGAAACTCATAACAAAGTCATTTACAATTTACCACAGTGGTTTATTGTGTTAAACAGTTTATTCCAGTGTGTATAATGTGTGAACATGGTGGAAGTTCTGGGAAAAAAACAGAACAGCAAATTAAAGGGGAATAAAACAAAATATGGCTGATCTGTATATGACCAAATGTATCCAGGGCTATATAATGTATTTTAGAACATTTACCTTAATAAAATCATAAACCACTAGAACTGAGCACCTCCAATGATACACAGGCAATGCTGTAGGGATAACAGACCAGTGTAAAAATTAAAGGGATAGAAGAGTGACTTTGACCACACCGCTCCCTCTCATAATAAATAAATAAATTATAATATATATATATATATTATAAATGTCTAGTGGCGTGTGTTAGTCTGTCTGTGTAAAAAATAAAACCAAGCTGCAGCGCCACCTGCTGGGCGGAGTTATACACTGACCTACTAAATTCTTAGTGTGTGTGGAAAAAAAATTCAGAAAGGGCTGAAATTTGGTATACTAAGATGTTTTTAATTTGTTAATTTAATTTGCTAATTGTTAAAAGTGTTTATAAAGATTTTAAAAAAATATATATATATTTCTTGAAGGAGAAGTGACAGTGGGGAGTGGTTTGTGGTTGCCAGGGGTGACAGTGGGGAGTGGTTGGTGGTTGAGGCCTGGGCTATGGCCCAAATGCATGACAAGAACCCTTTTAACACCTTAAGTAGCTTGATTTGACTAGAATGCATGAGTATCATGCACGGGTTAACTTGTGTGTATATGTGTATATGTGTATATATGTGTGTGTGTATATATATATATATATATATATATATATATATATATATATATATATATATATATATATATATACACATATACATATACATATACATATATATACACACACACACACACACACACACACACAAAACAGGGCTACTCTGCACTCGCCAAAAACATAATTAATGCTGTACTAACTACTTTTCTATATTAAAAACAACAGGAAATGTTACTAACATTCCATATAGAAACCCTGTTTTTGGTCTATACAATGTGGGCACCCCCCCTCTTGCACCCGTCTGTACACGGAGGGTGCATTCTGCTTTCTGTATGGCCGGCTGCCTGGGGCTGAGGAATCTACACGGATGATTATCAATTTGACCAATTTTAAAGGGTTGGGTCGACACAGCCAGAACTTATCCTGGGTTACAGATCACTATTCATTTGCACTCCGACAGGGAACAGAGCTAAATTATCTAAAATCCTGCTAGATCAGAAGAAGCCTTACAAACTTGTTTGTGAATGTCACAAAATACCGTTCTGTAGTAGATCTGTGTGTATTTTGCATTTAGTGGTCCTTTCATTGTAGTGTTTGTTTTTATCTCCTTTACATCAAGGCTACCTCTATGGAGCAATACAGACTCGGGACACTGTATATTACGGTCTTATATTATATATTTAGCCCCGGAATGTCTTGTGATAACCTCTCTTCATTTACAATCTATATTTCGCTACACAGGCGTATTCATAGTATAATGTCCCATAAACCTGTTTCTCTATCATCCATACATCCCACAACTGACCAATCAGTAAAGCAGATTATTTTGCGAAACAATTATCCCTATAAAAAAAAAATAACGTAGACTTGAGAGAATTACATTCAAAGTCAGCAGATTTTGTTTATTTTTTACTCTTTATTAGTCACTTTTCATAATTTGTTTCAACCAAAAGACGATAATACACAGCAGTCTAAGTAACCCATAAAATGTTTACACCCTTAATTCTCCCCAATGACTTATTTTTCAATTTATTTTTTTTACAAGTTTGCTTTTACATCTCAAAAAATAAGTCTGCGATAATTTGCAGTTCGTTTCCACCCCCCTCACAGACGGAATTGGAACGTTCCTTTCAATGAGGCCACCAGGGGGGATTTTAAGAAAATTGTAAGTTACTGGAACAGCAAAGGAAGAGGGGACAGGGACAGGGAGAACGGGGAGGGATGAATTTACAGGGGAAGCTGGAAGGCTCAAACACAAAATAAAAACCGAGTACCAACATGTGACATAAAATGACTGCCCAGGCATTGAGAGACTTGGCCTTAAGCCAGGCGCCACACCTTGGAGGGAGGAGGGGGGACATATCGGCTCTCCCCCCTTGTGGCGCTGCCTTTGTTTGTTCTTAATGGAGGATCCAAGCTTGTTTCATATTCTCATCAGCCAATGACACCAATCAAAAGTCCATCTAGAGACCTGCAGGCTTCAAATGAATTGGTGGGCTCACAGCGGAGGGAAGAGGCCAGTCACCCCCAGAAACAACCCCGCCCCCCAAAAACCCGGAGGTGGCGGATGCGGCGTCGTGTCCCTCATTATTTACAGAACAATTTCATTTGGGACATGAAACGGCTCCACCCCCTCCGTTGCAGGCACCGGAGATCTACCAACGACTAAGAAATTAGCAGCTGCAGCTAAGTGGAAAAGATTTAGACATCGGATACTGTAGGTAGCTCCATTAGATCTGTGCCATCTAACTACTGAAAGTCGCTATTTCAGTACCATTAATGCCACATCTACCTTACCGTCAAAGAAGGAGAAAAAAAAAAAATCCAGGATACTTGCTCTTCCAAGAGCCACCCCGTCTACTATTTCTTGTCCTATATCATACAATAGGTCTGTGTGAGGCACTGTAACCTGGACACAGCTCAATGCAACAGCACAACTGGAGTACACAGATATGACTACCACCAGGTGCCCAGGGGCTTACGTTAGGGAGAGACCTTTGGGGCATAGTGGACAACTTTAAATCCACAGAAAGGTGCAATCAAATGAAGGGAGCAGCATTCATCCCTAAGCCCAGGATTTTACCATCGAACCGTATTCTAGAAGAGAGGAGCCTGAGGGCAGGTGTGTGTGTGAGTGGAAAGTGTCTGCAGGAATGTACAGAGGGAGGTATGGGGGGCAGGGGGTGGAATTGGGGATAAGAACCAAAAAAATTCCCATGAGATCCGTTCAGGGAAAAAAATCAACTAATTCCCGGCGGGAATGGTGAGGGTTGAATTAGGCCCAGCTGCTCCCTCCTGAGCTGAGGATAAAGAGAGAGGCAGCAGTGTCCTGGCCTTGCTTTCGTTGCTTCACTCGGTTGCGGAATTGCCCCCTCGCCCTTCTCTGCCAAAGTGCAATCGTTGGCGATCCAGGGGCAGAGGCTCGAGCCCAGAGTTCCTTCATCTTGGGTGGAGGGGGGGTGAGTGTAGACACAGCGCCGTCTTATTGCCAGGACTGAGGGGGGAAGTTGCTCACTTCGGCAAGGTCCTGCATGGCTGAGCCCTTATGATTATATGTCAGCTTGATCCGCATGCGCAGCTGTTGCTGCAGGGAAAACACAAACACACGGGACTAAGTATAAGAAAATAGGAGGAAGGTTCATCAATAAAGGATTAAGTCACTGAAAAACAAGTCTGTGTGTAACTAATTACCTTCTGGGGGTTCAAAACTTTAATGACCTGTGTGACGCTCCCAGCGTTAAAGGCCGGAAGGATGTTACTGCTGGGGGACAGGAGCTGCAGCTGGAACGTCTAAAACAGAAACAAAACCAGTAAGAGACTGTTCTTCACCCTCTGCCCTAAACCTTAGAGAGAACAAACATCTGGAGAACGGCAACACTGTTCATTCTCCGGCATGTCACCAGACGATACCTTTGGTACTGCCGCCTGGAACACGTAGTCCGTCATCTCGCTGTCTGTGCTGTTGAACGCCTGAGTTGTGATCACAGTCACGCTGGCATTTGTGCTGGATCTCTCAAAGCTAAAGTCTATTTTCAGGCCATTCTTGTTGTAAGCAGTGATGGGTGGAATACCTGCAGAGAGATAAGACTAAATGTTTCTGACAGACTCCCCGCCGGCTCCATTAACTGCCCCAGAGAGAAGACTGCAAACTGACCTGGAATATCGTTAAAGAGAGGCTGCACAGACAGTCCATCTAGCAGGAGCGGGTGTGTGGCCATCTGAGGGGCAGACGCTGGGGGAGCTGTTAACAACAAATTGGACATGAATTAGCATAGAGAAAGCATAAAAGTAAAGAAACAACAATAATTTTTTTTTTTAAAAAAAGCAGCTCTCGCTCCACAAATAAAGAATATGCTTCACATCATCGGCAGCTTTCAGAGAGTAATACTAAACAGTATCACTGTAGCATCTGGTCCAACAATACCTTACGACCAGACGCGGATAGCATCACACAAGTTGTATAGCTGGTTGTAAATGGAATTCCCATTTTCTTACCAAGCAAAGAAAGTTCTCTCTGAGACGAGCAGAGTACTGGACTACACAGCAGAAGTGACCCAGCAGATTAAGGAGTCCACTTTACTTTATTAGAAAAATATAACTTTTATATTTATAACATTTATGTTATACTTTTATGTTATTTATATAACATTTGCAGGAAAACTGACAATTTGTGTCTCTAAATCAACTCAGATTTATTTTCTACCTCTATTAAAGGCCTTCCCCACACTACACATTGCCCTTACATTGTATTTCCTCATATACAAGTTGTCCTGATAGAACTACCTCCTAGCTGTGACTAGTTTTCCCTGGTTCCAGTGGAGACTGATCCTAAGAGTCAGGCATCATAGTGCACTCCCCTGTGTCAGCCAGACACCATAACCAAGTGTCAGTCACAGCAAGACACACCCATCACACTTGGAACCCTGCCGACATCTACATGATGCAGCAGCAGCCATCTTTGATGTGGCATATGGATTCCTCCATTAGCCAGACAAAACCACAATAAAAAATAAAAATAAAGTTTAACATTCTGCACAGGATGGAATACAATTAGTTTTTGTTTTTGAAGGACAAAAGGACACTGACCTCCGAGATTCAGGTCACCCAGCAGATCCAGGAGTTCTCCTCCCACAGTGGACTGCTTAGGAGGTGGTGCAGTCGGTATAACCAGCTGGATATCATTTCCTCCTAGCAAATCTAATAAATCATTGGCCTGTAAGGGAAAAAGAAAGACAGATGTATACTGCCGCAAAAATAAAAACTTCACGAGTCTGGATGACTGGGCAGCACGAGGTGTATTAACTCCCCCTGTTCACCTGTCAAGCAGTAGAAAGGGGTTTGTTTTTTTTGCTTAAAATGCAGCCGTCAACTATACACAGTTATGAGAATGCTCGCGAACGCCTCACTATGGCCCCGATTCAACGGAATTGCTACGTGACATCATTTGAACTTGAATAATCTGGTCAATAAAGCGAAAACAACCTCCCGGCGTATACTGAAAAAAAAGTTGGAAATATTACAACACTCAATCAGGAAGTCCTAATCTACGGCCGGGCGACTACTAAAGGCTCAGTAAGTGTCTGCAAATCATTAGCAAACTTCTAATTACAAACAGTTAGCTAATTCGGGTGTTTGCCCTCGTCATCCGCCTGCTCCTGATAATCCTCGACTAAAACCTCTTAATATTGTACATTGCCTACTTTACAGCACTCCCTCCATTCACCGTTACACCTCCTCAGGCATAAGGAGTCATATGTGCCAGAAAGTCGCAGGTCTGAATAGCCGCAGTTGTGTACTTTGAGCATGTGTAGTGTGGAAAAACTAAACAATGCGCTACGCTAATCCGAGTACACCCCGCTCTGAATCAGGCGGCTTGTGTCTCTGATCTCAGTGATGACAATATACCCTGTAAGTATTGGCGAGCCCTTTAAATTGCTGCCTCCACTGTATACACAAAGGGTCCACTTTAACTGTGACATGGGGAAGGGAGTCAGAGCACCCTTGGATTTAGGGCCCAGATGTTACCTGGCTGACTGGCTGCAGAGTGGTTGGAATTGGTTTGGTATCTATTATTCCGGGTTCCGTCTCCCCGTTAGTCTGAGCTACGTCTGTTGGTCCATTCGTTATGGTCTTCTCCATGATGGGCATTCTCTCCAGAAGCGCAGACCTAGAAAGCAGCGGTCATGTGAGTGGTCTCCAGAGAATTACGGAACGGCTGCGACAGACACGAGCCGCAGTTCAGCCTAGTGATCACCTCACCTCATGTGGTCGTACTTCTTGAACAAAGCATTATATTCCACAGCCCGTTGCTGCAGCTCAACGTCAATGCTGCTGCCATAAATAGAAACCACCTTCTTTATGCGGCTGCGGAGAACAAAGAAGATTTTGTGAGAAGCAAACGGGGCACATTTATCAAACCTTCTAAAAAGGAAAGATGTTGCCCATAGCAACCAATCAGAATACAGTTATCATTTATCCAGTACATTCTAGAACATGATAGCACGAATCTGATTGGTTGCTATGGGCAACACCTACACTTTTCCTTTTTAGAAGATTTCTAAAATCTTTCCCTTAGCATTTGTTTGACATGAGCTAGAACAGGGTCCTTGGGCCAGACACATCCCTCCCATCCTGTGCCCCAGGTTCAGTACTTACTTAACGGTGCTGTTGAACCTAGTGGAGTTTTTCATGATGGCCGTGAGAGCGAAGCCTCGTGTAACTGAGGTGGAAATGTTAGAGATCAGAATACTCTCTAGAATATCCAGAACCTCGTCTTCGGAGACCTGTTTACACACAACAACTCAGTACATATTGCCCTGACTACCAAAACCTTCCTCCGGCAGAGGAACACATTGTACCTGAATAGGCTCCTCTTCTTCACATTGGCCTGATACCAGCAGGTCTCCATACTCCCCTATACACCAGGACGACACTTGGACCAGAGGTTGCTGCAGAAGAAGAAAAAAAATAAATCAATCACATTTCAAAACAGCACAGTGACGTCTCATCGCCTATCAAACTGCATGAAAGCAGCACCACCGTGTGGTCACACTAAGAACTGTATGTGTCAAAATTTATAAATATATTTAATATTCAGACGGTGTCTGTAATTGGAACTTTTGAGAACCGCAAAGATCCAGTTTCTGTGGTAGAAACAGCGTGTATTTGTGAATAGACATTCTCAAATAATAATCCTCGAAAATATAATCCTAATAGATAATCCTCAAATAAAATTAGACTATAGCAAAACATGTGTTCTCTACCTGCCAACACATTGTATACAAACATTAGGAGTATATGATTTCATAAAGTGGACTATTCAGGCAGTTTACCTGGGAGATGTCATCCAGAATCGCCTTGTAGAGTTTCTGCACAGTATATTCGTGCATCTCGGAGCTATTCGTGATCAGCTGAATTAGATTAGGAACTGCGTCGTCTCGCACGTAACTTCCAGCCTAGAAAGAGAATCGGAGGGTGAGGAAAATCTAAGGATTCACAGAAAGGGAGAGGACACAGGACAAACGTCCTTAAGGCAGGTTTATAATGCACAACTAGGGAGAAATGTCCACTTTGTTTTCCAATTGTAGACATAATAATAATAATAATAATAATAATAATAATAATAATAATAATAATAATAATAATAATAATCAGAAATAGTAGTAATAATAATAATAAATAATAATAATCATTCTTTACCGAAAATAGATTGTGGCCCGGTAGCAATCAGATTCTAAGGGGGGTATTCAATTGACGGCGGCATCGCCGAAAATCCCGCGCTCGAAAAATATTACCGTTAATACGGTAATATCTCGCTGGATTTCAGCGAGTAAATTACCGTATTAACGGTTTTCCCGCGCAGGATTACCGTAATAACGGTAATATTTTTCGGCGATCCCGCCGTCAATTGAATACCCCTCTAATTGTCACATTTCTCAGACAGTTTACAAAGTGAAAGCAAAGATCTCATGGGTTGCAGTGGCCACCACCAGTTATCCAGAGAACAGATTCCAAAACTGTGATTTTAAGTCACTGAACCCAAAAAAACAGAATATTGGAAGGTTCATTTATAAAGTAAGCAAGAAAAGAATCCTCCAAGTGGTCAATGACTTACTGTGGTGAGGACCCTCATAATGGTGTCTATGTGCCACCGCTTTGAAGGTGCATACCTACAACGAGAGGGAAGAGATGAACGGCAATGCATTCTGCAGAGCGCGGTAACAACGGGGTTGGTGCTGCTGTGACGCTGGCAATGTGACGGCGATGGCGGCGTTGCTCTCAGAGGGGACTTACTTTTCAGCCGCTAAGAAGATGCCCGAGGAGCAGTCGGCTTTGAATTCTGGTTCACACGAGTCCAGGAAATAGAGCAGCTCCTTCATCATCCCTCGGATGTTGTTCCCGTTCACCAACGCGAAGCTTAATTCCATCGCTCGCCTAAAACACAGAACGGACACCGCGTCAGAGGCGTCTCCATAGACAAAAAGCTGCCGCCTCATCAGGTCAGAGCTTGGGATGTGGTCAGGTTATTGTTTATCAACACGATGACTCAGTCGATGGATCACTCAATAATCATCATCCAACAATCCCAAACCCTGATCCTGAACTAATCCGATCCCCGGTCACCACTGATCTCCTGCTCAGGTCAGTGATAGGAAGGAACCTGTGTGTGAACTGCAGCCCAAATCCACGTGTTCTGGACCTTCTAATAGAAGCAATTAAAGGGCGTCACCACCTTCTTACAACTAACTTAGAAGCTTGTACATGACTTCCCACATGTGTTTCTTAAGAAGTTATTCTTCAAGATTACTTCTGTACTTTTTATCCATATAACAATCAGACAGAGTTGTTTAAATTCACTGCTCTGCGATACAATTGTATCTCATGCAAAGATCAGGCCATGTACAAACTAATAAATGAAAGTAATATGAAGGGCGACGGCTCCTGCAATAAGATGGACGTCTAGATAGGGCTTCAGCCGCTGTGGAACTACAGGTCCCAGCATGCATCACCAGCCTTGTAGTTTCTCAGTAAGCCATAGGTCGCTTAGGCCTGGTATAGATACATCTAGTTATTACAGGTGACAAATGTTTATACGCAAGTAATGGAGAAATTCTGACCTCTTAATAGAAACATCCAAATCCTTCAGACAGTCCACAATGGTGCTGCGGTGTCTCTGGACGGCGTTGTGGTCCGTCTGTACGGTCTTAAGTAGAGACGTCAAAGCAACATACCTGTGATAAAAAGAAAGTAATATTATGCCGTGCTGGAAGCCCTGTCGTAATCACCAATAGCATCTGTAGGTTTCCAATTAAATCCTTACACAAAACACTCAGACGGCACTTACCGAATATTCTTGTCATTATTTAATAAGAATCGTCCCAGGATATTAATGGCTAGAACCTGTTGGCGAGAGCGTGAAAATATGAAGTGAGGTACGAGAGGCGCGGGACAGACAGCAGCACAGAGATACGAGAGGCGCGGGACAGACAGCAGCACAGAGATACGAGAGGCGCGGGACAGACAGCAGCACAGAGATACGAGAGGCGCGGGACAGACAGCAGCACAGAGATACGAGAGGCGCGGGACAGACAGCAGCACAGAGATACGAGAGGCGCGGGACAGACAGCAGCACAGAGATACGAGAGGCGCGGGACAGACAGCAGCACAGAGATACGAGAGGCGCGGGACAGACAGCAGCACAGAGATACGAGAGGCGCGGGACAGACAGCAGCACAGAGATACGAGAGGCGCGGGACAGACAGCAGCACAGAGATACGAGAGGCGCGGGACAGACAGCAGCACAGAGATACGAGAGGCGCGGGACAGACAGCAGCACAGAGATACGAGAGGCGCGGGACAGACAGCAGCACAGAGATACGAGAGGCGCGGGACAGACAGCAGCACAGAGATACGAGAGGCGCGGGACAGACAGCAGCACAGAGATACGAGAGGCGCGGGACAGACAGCAGCACAGAGATACGAGAGGCGCGGGACAGACAGCAGCACAGAGATACGAGAGGCGCGGGACAGACAGCAGCACAGAGATACGAGAGGCGCGGGACAGACAGCAGCACAGAGATACGAGAGGCGCGGACAGACAGCAGCACAGAGATACGAGAGGCGAGGACAGACAGCAGCACAGAGATACGAGAGGCGAGGACAGACAGCAGCACAGAGATACGAGAGGCGCGGGACAGACAGCAGCACAGAGATACGAGAGGCGCGGGACAGACAGCAGCACAGAGATACGAGAGGCGCGGGACAGACAGCAGCACAGAGATACGAGAGGCGCGGGACAGACAGCAGCACAGAGATACGAGAGGCGAGGACAGACAGCAGCACAGAGATACGAGAGGCGAGGACAGACAGCAGCACAGAGATACGAGAGGCGAGGACAGACAGCAGCACAGAGATACGAGAGGCGAGGACAGACAGCAGCACAGAGATACGAGAGGCGAGGACAGACAGCAGCACAGAGATACGAGAGGCGAGGACAGACAGCAGCACAGAGATACGAGAGGCGAGGACAGACAGCAGCACAGAGATACGAGAGGCGAGGACAGACAGCAGCACAGAGATACGAGAGGCGAGGACAGACAGCACAGAGGTACGAGAGGCGGGGACAGACAGCACAGAGGTGCGAGAGGCGGGGACAGACAGCACAGAGGTGCGAGAGGTGGGGACAGACAGCACAGAGGTACGAGAGGTGAGGACAGACAGCACAGAGGTACGAGAGGTGAGGACAGACAGCACAGAGGTACGAGAGGTGAGGACAGACAGCACAGAGGTACGAGAGGTGAGGACAGACAGCACAGAGGTACGAGAGGTGAGGACAGACAGCACAGAGGTACGAGAGGTGAGGACAGACAGCACAGAGGTACGAGAGGTGGGGACAGACAGCACAGAGGTACGAGAGGTGGGGACAGACAGCACAGAGGTACGAGAGGTGGGGACAGACAGCACAGAGGTACGAGAGGTGGGGACAGACAGCACAGAGGTACGAGAGGTGGGGACAGACAGCACAGAGGTGCGAGAGGTGGGGACAGACAGCACAGAGCTGCGAGAGGTGGGGACAGACAGCACAGAGCTGCGAGAGGTGGGGACAGACAGCACAGAGCTGCGAGAGGTGGGGACAGACAGCACAGAGATGCGAGAGGTGGGGACAGACAGCACAGAGATACGAGAGGTGGGGACAGACAGCACAGAGCTACGAGAGGTGGGGACAGACAGCACAGAGCTACGAGAGGTGGGGACAGACAGCACAGAGATACGAGAGGTGGGGACAGACAGCACAGAGATACGAGAGGTGGGGACAGACAGCACAGAGATACGAGAGGTGGGGACAGACAGCACAGAGATACGAGAGGTGGGGACAGACAGCACAGAGATACGGGACAGAGGACAGACAGCACAGAGATACGAGAGGTGGGGACAGACAGCACAGAGATACGAGAGGTGGGGACAGACAGCACAGAGATACGAGAGGTGGGGACAGACAGCACAGAGATACGGGACAGAGGACAGACAGCACAGAGATACGAGAGGTGGGGACAGACAGCACAGAGATACGGGACAGAGGACAGACCCGTTCAGCATCCACACAACAATCTTTTTTCTTATTTTCTAAAATACAATTATGACTCAGCTGGATTATTAAATAAACCCTATTATTAAGTTGTATTATGTAGTGAATACCCTTTAAAGGCTATCTAAAAACAGAACGCTTTTTGATTAATTGTGCCTAATACAGGGGAACAAATATGCTATACAGTTTATTGCTATCCCTCTGTACAAAGACCAACCAAACCACAGACACACTAACCCCAGCCAACCAAACCACAGCTGTAATATGCTGTAGTGTGAGATTATCACCCATGAATAGGACACACATACACACTTTAGCTGGGCTACAGTGTAATGTATGTAGAAGTTAACTGGAATATGCACAAATCATATAACTCTACCTTTACCTATTTACACAACACAAATAGGTCCTGGTTTTTCTACAGTACACACAGAAGAGTAATGTATCCTGCCTGTCATTTACACACAGCAATATATATGTGTACAGGGCCAGCAGGGAGAGTGCTGGTGAGTAAGAGGAAACAATGCAGGACAAGAGGGAGCAGTGTAAAGGAAACAGGAAAGAGAGAAACAAAGGAAGAGCAGAGTGGGAGGGCACTTGGTTCCAGGATACACACCCGCAGGCCACTTTCGGATTTTATGTCCATAATCGTTAAAACGGTTTCATACAGAATGGCGTTGCCAACGTTTTTGCTGGTCTCTGTGTTTGTTGCAACCTGAAATAGAGTAATACAATATGATCAAACTTGTATATAAACACACTGATGGCCAACGTACAAACAGTGCAAAATATTAAAAGCATAGTCTATTGAAAAGACTATGAGGGGGTAAATTTATCAAGCTGCGGGTTTCAAAATATGGAGATGTTGCCTATAGCAACCAATCAGATTCTAGCTGTCATTTTGTAGAATGCACTAAATAAATGACAGCTAGAATCTGATTGGTTGCTGTAGGCAACATCTCCACTTTTTCAACCCTGCAGTTTAGAAAATTTACCCCGAGGATATAAAAACTTTTTTGTACTTTTTTTTTTTCCTTTATGTTATATCTTAAAGGATAATTCCACCCCAAACTAAAAATTACATTTCAGTAGGCCTTCCATAAATGAAATATTACTGCAGATTATTTTTTTACATAGGGTCTGGATTTACATCTGGGGAGATCTGCCAATGCTCTCGTTCTTGACGGACAACACACTGCTTGTATGATAACAGCCCACCTCAACGAGCGTCCTCTGTCCACAACAAACAGAGCATCCTTAGACCACGGCAAACGTCGGGGGCTTTTCTTTTTTGCATACAGTCAGCGCTGTGTCCATCAACAATATACTGCCCAAAAAAGTAAAGGAGAGCCGACAGAATGTGGCAGGCATTTGGGGCGCCCGTTACAATGGGTACAACGCCGGTTCCCAGGGAAGTAATATTCAACTTATGGAGGGCCACCCCAAACGGAATTGGGTGGATATATCTTTAAAAATATATATAGTTGTTTTACAGTCATTCTCTATACTCTTTGGAAAAGATAATGTCCTACTTTTTTGTGGTGTGTCTGTTCAAAAGAACAATGACTACATAACGTGTATTCTGTAAAAGTGAAATGTCATCTTCTTGTAAAAAAAACAAAAACAACCCAAAAACAAGCAAAATCACTCCCACATTTTATTAATTAGCATAAAGAGACGTCAAAGTGGCAGAAAAATTGAGATTTTACAATGGAGATAAATTCTCTGACAGGCCAAAACAGTCTCCCTCCTATAAAACCTGTGCAGAGTGGTTTGTAACCTTGGCACGACACAAACAACCTTGTGTTGCGTACACCACAAACAGGTCATTTACCCAGTCTGGGCGCTCAGTACGCAGTGACAGAAGATGAGCCTGGCTCCAGCTTAGAAACGTCTACCTGCACCTCTTTAGGGATCACTTAAGATCCCACACACACAGCCGCCGTAACACACAGCCGCCGTAACACACAGCCGCCGTAACACACAGCCGCCGTAACACACAGCCGCCGCAAGCAATTGATCGTGTGCTTTTTTTTTTACTAAACAAGGACTAGTGCAATTTACTTTATTTCTAATTCATGTCAAACTGTACTTGACCTATGTGCCTTTATATTTTTTCCTTGTCTAGAGCTCTATTAATTATAGATCATAAAACAGGACAACCTGACCACCAAGATCTCCCTCTCTCTTACAGGGGTTGTCTATCTTGCTGTTACTTGCCAAGTATCCCCCTTTATACAAGTATACGTGATGATCCCACCTCATAGCAGCAGCTACTAATCACTGAACAGCAGGAGAATTGCTGGAGACTAAGCAGGAGATATAAACCACATAGGACAAGTCATGGTTGAAGGCAGCATTGCCAATGAGTCAACTCTTAACTAAAGCACGTGTGCAGCTCCTACCTTATCAATGAAATGCAAGATATCGATTGCTTTGCCAATATATTGAATGTCTTTCTAACACAGATTTCCTCTACCTATATCTGACATTGTTTTGTTCTCCTAACACAGACTGCTCCTACTCACCTGCGCCAAGATATCATTCATGGCTTCACTTGAGTCATCATCGTTTCTGCCAAGAATCCGAAGAAGCCTCAGTATCCGGACCTGTGAAAAGGAAAGACAAAAACTATAGCCCAGCCGGACGACACCATCCACAGACACTCAATGATCACAGCATCCTCTGCAGAGTCCACACTGACCTGCAAGAAAGGGTCACTGATCCCAGACACGTCGTGTTCTGGAGAATATCCCGACATGATGAGATTTTTCAGAATACGAACTAGTTGAGGAACAAGCTACGGAGACAGATTACAGTGTCAAGAGCTTCCAACGACTGTGCACAGAGACGCTAAAGGCTAATTTCACCCAAAATAAAGATGTAATTTTGGGTAGACTTGGATGCCCTAACAAAAAAAAAAAAATGTACACAGTTTTACTTAGCGGTGCTTGGTAGAGCAGACGTGTCCTCCCAAACCAGCCAATGGTCAGAGAACAATATGATCTCTTCTACTTGGGTAGACCTTAGTTGGGTCATCAAAGCTTCTCTCCCGTGAACTTCTCAAATAACCCCAAACAAGACCCACTCGGAAAATCAGATGCATGAGAGATTCCGCCTGATCCAACGAGCTCCGGTAAGCAACACTTTGTATCTTCTCTCAGGTCAACTCAACAATATTTAGTTTTGGGTGGAATTAGCCTCTTATTACATCCAATTCCTCAATGTGGTATTAATATCCTTCCACTAAACACAGAAAACCGGCACAAACACAAGAAAACATAACAGATTTACAAACTAGCATCACAGTAAAACGCGAGCTCTGCACATAACATTGGGAGACAGGACCTATCGGCCAAGGTGGTGCTACATCTCTACAGCTCTACAACCTACAGTAGCTCAGTACCTTTATCTCAATCAACTCCTGGGAAGTTTTGATTCCTTTTTTGTTTTGTTTTTTTCAATTAAGACAGAGAATTAGAAAGAAAAATAATAAGATAAGTGGTGATTCTTACCTTCTCATTCTACCATTCAGCAGGATCCCATGCAGACAGAGAGCAAAAGACAGGAATCAGGTGTTAGGGAGACTAGACCATAGCTGTACCTCTATGCTCACATGCTACCCCCAACATCCACAGAGCACGTCTAAGGCCCCCAATACTAAGCCTCCCCCCAAATATATCAAATTGTAATTGCATTCAGTGGAGATTGTTACTTGTTAGCAGGTTCTAATGCCGATATGTGATCTAAGGTTACTTATTAGAAGCCCTCTCCTTATCAATACACCACATGCATATTAATGATCAGAGGATAACCAATCAGGGTCCAGTACTGGGTGCCAAGAAACATCAGAGCAAAGGTAACTGTACAAAACTGAGCTAAACAAGGACCAGATCAATTGTCACATTTGATTACACCAGGAACAACAACTGAACTGCACAGATTGCCATACGAGGCCATTACGGATTATTAATACGGATTATTTCAACCGAATTGTGCGCACATTGTCTGGGTCCACATCGGACCGGACTATTCAACCTGTCTGCAGGGCCAACGGATCTTTCCAATGACAATTCATGCGTGTCGTCAAAGTGGATATATAGGTAGGACGTTCAGGGCCATCTTAACGACATTATGGGCCCCTGGGCAAAGCAGTGCACCGGGGCCCCTAGATATAGATATAGATATATAGGAGATAGAGATAGATAGATGTACTTGCTCAGTGACCCTTGTAGGTTTTTTTTTTGCAGGTTTTTTTCTTTTGCAGGATTATTTATTCTCATTAAGAGCCGTGCCTATGGGGCCCCCAGGCAGCTGCCCATCGTGCCCAATGGAAAAGATGGCCCTGAGGACGTTACTTTATAATGTATTTTCCCAAAATGTTACATGCACACAATCTGCTGCATAATTTAATAAAGGGATAATTATTTTTTTTTCCAATCTACGAAGCTGCCCACAAATCTTTATGTTACTGTAACAAATGTTGGACTTATCTCCTGGTGTTGGCTTCAGCGGCTTTTGTATGGATGCTGAATAAGCATGCAATTATCTTAGTGAAAACAATGTCTGGGAGCATACAGGGAAATGAATGTACAGTTCAGTGGACGTGCAGCATGTGATTACGGTGCATATTTCATGAATGACAACATTCTTAAGCCCTTGTTACAAAAGGAAGCAGGTCTACTGGATAAAGTACAAAGGTTGTTATGCACAGACATAATGCCCCAAGCCTTTCACAGATGATGAAGATTAAAAGGGAGCAGGACAGGCAGGAGCAAGACAGGCAGGAGCAAGACAGGCAGGAGCAAGACAGGCAGGAGCAAGACAGGCAGGAGCAAGACAGGCAGGAGCAAGACAGGCAGGAGCAAGACAGGCAGGAGCAAGACAGGCAGGAGCAAGACAGGCAGGAGCAGCAATTTAATACATACCTTCCTAAAATGTGTCAGCATGTCTGGGCTCCTCTCACACATCTCTGTCAGAAGCACGACGGATGTGTGCAGGACTCCTGTATAAAGACACAATGTTATTACATATCCATTCATGTACACAGAGCTTTACAAGACGACGAGCAGACAACTAAGAACCCAGTTACTAGAGAACACCAAAGCTGGCACCCATCACTGTCCGGCACACGCATACCGTGGTTTTTCTCGTTCAGCAGGTTTTTTGTTGCAGGTAAAAACATTTCCATCAGTTCTGGGACCTTTCTGATGACGTGAACAGCACACAGGGCAGCCTGTAACAATACATACAGGAAACGTTATAGGAAAATCACCTGCAAAGGTAAAGATTTAGGAGCAGGATTGTAAATCGTGTATTGAGTTTAATGGCTGCTATCTTATGGTCATTATAACACGTCAGTCACTGTGACTTGGCTATACATGCATTAACACTGCCAATAAATAGCATAGACTTACCTTCTTCCGCAGGTAGGAATTGGATGTTTTAAGGAGTTTCTCCACCTCCCCTGCCAGGTCTCTACACATCTCGGAGGAGCCCATGCAGCCCAGGGTACAGAGAGCGAGGCCCTGCACATACTGAGTGCTGTGATTGAGGTCACTAAGAGATAGATCAGAGGCATCAGTGGACCAATCCGGCTGCAGTAACATACTCTGAGAAGGTAACCGGCCGAAGAGGAACATAAATGAATCACTGGACGACCAGAGAATTATCCCCACTTAATGACCAGCACAAACGTGGACAGATTACTTTCTGTAGTATTAGCAAGTAGGTAAAATATGAAACAGAGTTTTCTTCATAACTGTTCCCTTAATTACAGTAATGTAACTGGTGCAGCCCCTAATGTTGTCCCCACAATGTAATCATCTAGTTCCCAGAGGACAATGATACCAAATATGTGTAAGTTAAGGTCTGGTGTAGATACAGGGCCTCAGAATAAAACTATTCATAGGCCTAAGTGGTGCAGAGTTATTGGGGCGTTTGTGGTTTATTACTGCCACACCCATTCAAAGCTGTCCATGTCACAGCAGTGTGGATGGAGGCATGTTCCCCATACTGTCTGACTAAGCTTCATCTACATGCAAAATATTTTCTTATGTTTACAATTCACTATTTTAACCGAAGTTCCAAGTGAGGAAAAATATCTGGTATTTGAAGCCTTTTTTGTGTTTGTTTAGCAAATAAAGAGCAACTTTATTGTGACCACACACATAAATGTAAACAGACACCATGGCTATTGATGACAATTAGGCCTTTTACACACAGACACTGGAAAACAACGCCTGCTAAAAGAAAGACAAAGCCTTGTACTATGTCCTAGATATTAACAGAATGCTCAAAGTGTGTTCACAGGGCCTCCCTGCAGCACAGTGCACAAGTAACACTACAGGTAACACGGAGAATGACGTAAAGCCAAGTGAACGCCTGTCAGGAAGTGTCTCTACAGGTCCACTTACATTTGTTTTTGGGCTAGAAGCATTAAACGGTGTTTAGCAGGCTTTACCATCACCTGTGTGTACGAACCATTAACCAGTGAGACGGACATGGCTGCAGCAGTTGTATGGCCAGTAATCACAGATATGCTGTAATATCTGCCTACACTGTCTGGTTTCATCATATAGAGTATGTGTAATAAAAGTATATTATACTACGATTAACTTCCAATGTTAGAGGACCAACGTGTCTCTGTTTTTGAAGACAAGTTCCCTTATATTCTATCTACTCAAAGTCCTTTAATTTTCCAATATTTACACTCCTGCTGAATCCTAATTAACAAGACAAGTCAAAATAATGTCCTAAAACGGTTTAACCTTTTTTGGAAACTAAAAGTAAGCATGCAGTGCGTATTCCATTTGGCCTAAGCAAACATTAGGTCATGGGTGACCACTTCTTTTAATACTGAAATGATTGGAGCCCTACAGAACGGAGAGAGGAGCTTCCTACTTCTTAATGCAGTTGGTCATCAGTAGATGGACATCTTGTCTTTCATCCAGCAGGAGCATCGCACCGAGGTAACCGATCCGCTTGTCTGTGAATTTCTGAGAGGCGATGAGCTTCAGGCACTCCAGCTGCAGAGGCAAAAACACCAGTCAGACCTCCCATATCTATATCAATACAACAGGACTGTAGTCAGACCAGGAGACAGTCCAGAGAGACCTCCCATATCTATATCAATACAACAGGACAGCAGTCAGACCAGGAGACAGTCCAGAGAGACCTCCCATATCTATATCAATACAACAGGACAGCAGTCAGACCAGGAGACAGTCCAGAGAGACCTCCCATATCTATATCAATACAACAGGACATCAGTCAGACCGGGAGACAGTCCAGAGAGACCTGCCATATCTATATCAATACAACAGGACTGTAGTCAGACCTAGAGACAGTCCAGAGAGACCTCCCATATCTATATCAATACAACAGGACAGCAGTCAGACCTGGAGACAGTCCAGAGAGACCTCCCATATCTATATCAATACAACAGGACAGCAGTCAGACCTGGAGACAGTCCAGAGAGACCTCCCATATCTATATCAATACAACAGGACATCAGTCAGACCTAGAGACAGTCCAGAGAGACCTCTCATATCTATATCAATACAACAGGACAGCAGTCAGACCTGGAGACAGTCCAGAGAGACCTCCCATATCTATATCAATACAACAGGACTGTAGTCAGACCTGGAGACAGTCCAGAGAGACCTCCCATATCTATATCAATACAACAGGACATCAGTCAGACCAGGAGACAGTCCAGAGAGACCTCCCATATCTATATCAATACAACAGGACAGCAGTCAGACCAGGAGACAGTCCAGAGAGACCTCCCATATCTATATCAATACAACAGGACTGTAGTCAGACCTAGAGACAGTCCAGAGAGACCTCCCATATCTATATCAATACAACAGGACTGTAGTCAGACCTGGAGACAGTCCAGAGAGACCTCCCATATCTATATCAATACAACAGGACTGTAGTCAGACCTGGAGACAGTCCAGAGAGACCTCCCATATCTATATCAATACAACAGGACAGCAGTCAGACCAGGAGACAGTCCAGAGAGACCTCCCATATCTATATCAATACAACAGGACATCAGTCAGACCGGGAGACAGTCCAGAGAGACCTCCCATATCTATATCAATACAACAGGACTGTAGTCAGACCTAGAGACAGTCCAGAGAGACCTCCCATATCTATATCAATACAACAGGACAGCAGTCAGACCTGGAGACAGTCCAGAGAGACCTCCCATATCTATATCAATACAACAGGACAGCAGTCAGACCTGGAGACAGTCCAGAGAGACCTCCCATATCTATATCAATACAACAGGACTGTAGTCAGACCTGGAGACAGTCCAGAGAGACCTCCCATATCTATATCAATACAACAGGACTGTAGTCAGACCTGGAGACAGTCCAGAGAGACCTCTCATATCTATATCAATACAACAGGACAGCAGTCAGACCTGGAGACAGTCCAGAGAGACCTCCCATATCTATATCAATACAACAGGACTGTAGTCAGACCTGGAGACAGTCCAGAGAGACCTCCCATATCTATATCAATACAACAGGACTGTAGTCAGACCTGGAGACAGTCCAGAGAGACCTCTCATATCTATATCAATACAACAGGACAGCAGTCAGACCTGGAGACAGTCCAGAGAGACCTCCCATATCTATATCAATACAACAGGACTGTAGTCAGACCTAGAGACAGTCCAGAGAGACCTCCCATATCTATATCAATACAACAGGACTGTAGTCAGACCTAGAGACAGTCCAGAGAGACCTCCCATATCTATATCAATACAACAGGACAGCAGTCAGACCTGGAGACAGTCCAGAGAGACCTCCCATATCTATATCAATACAACAGGACTGTAGTCAGACCTAGAGACAGTCCAGAGAGACCTCCCATATCTATATCAATACAACAGGACTGTAGTCAGACCTGGAGACAGTCCAGAGAGACCTCCCATATCTATATCAATACAACAGGACTGTAGTCAGACCTGGAGACAGTCCAGAGAGACCTCCCATATCTATATCAATACAACAGGACAGCAGTCAGACCTGGAGACAGTCCAGAGAGACCTCCCATATCTATATCAATACAACAGGACTGTAGTCAGACCTAGAGACAGTCCAGAGAGACCTCCCATATCTATATCAATACAACAGGACAGCAGTCGGACCTGGAGACAGTCCAGACAGACTTCCCATATCTATATCAATACAACAGGACTGTAGTCAGACCTAGAGACAGTCCAGAGAGACCTCCCATATCTATATCAATACAACAGGACAGCAGTCGGACCTGGAGACAGTCCAGAGAGACCTCCCATATCTATATCAATACAACAGGACTGTAGTCAGACCTAGAGACAGTCCAGAGAGACCTCCCATATCTATATCAATACAACAGGACTGTAGTCAGACCTAGAGACAGTCCAGAGAGACCTCCTACATCTATATCAATACAACAGGACAGCAGTCGGACCTGGAGACAGTCCAGAGAGACCTCCCACATCTATATCAATACAACAGGACTGTAGTCAGACCTAGAGACAGTCCAGAGAGACCTCCCATATCTATATCAATACAACAGGACTGTAGTCAGACCTAGAGACAGTCCAGAGAGACCTCCCATATCTATATCAATACAACAGGACTGTAGTCAGACCTAGAGACAGTCCAGAGAGACCTCCCATATCTATATCAATACAACAGGACTGTAGTCAGACCTGGAGACAGTCCAGAGAGACCTCCCACATCTATATCAATACAACAGGACAGCAGTCGGACCTGGAGACAGTCCAGACAGACTTCCCATATCTATATCAATACAACAGAACAGCAGACAACATGGCACAGGAAGCACTAACACGATGATGGAGGCTGTCCAGAGACATCACACTGCCAAACATTATTTTTTTTTATCTTACAACATAAATTAATAACAGTAATGTAACAAACAGGGCATTAAAACACAGGGAAATGCCCTGTTCTTAAAAACAGAACAAAAGGACCAAACACAAATACCAGGAAGTACCAGGCAGTAATTATGTCTTCATTAGAAATCCCCTGGCAACATTTTTATTATTTTTAGTTTATTTTGGTCCTGATGTTGTTCTTGGGGAGAGCCTCGTTTGATAGGCATCGGTTTTTGTGCCAGCACCAAAGGAACCAGTGTACATGGATCTAACAGGGCTGTTCCTATCAGATCCAGTTTACATGGATCCAGTAGAGGCCTAGTACAAAGAGAGCGAGAGATCTGCTTTGTCTCTTGTTGGGAAGTCTTTGTGATGTCACTGCAGTGATGTCACAGGATTTCCTGTTCAGACCAGGAATTGCAACAATCAGGGCGCCAGGTGCAGACTTACAGTGTTGCTGGCACCTTTTTTGGTTTACCTGCTGACTTGCGGCGTCCATGACAGCTTGGGGTTAAGCTGTTGTAGGTCAAAGAACTCCACTGGATGCTACAAATCTTACTTTGTGTAGAGTTAAAATAAAACAAATAAAATGACACTTCCTGTTGATGGACTGTCCTGACTAATCTATCCAATACCTGTAATGGTCCCAAAAACACACACCTCTCTCCTCTTACCAGTCAGTCTGTTTTAAGCGCCTCATGTGAGCGGGAAAATCATGTGTGTGTGGGGGGGGTCACGGGCAACAACTCACCCACTTTGCCTGTTTAAACAGGCCGAGCAGTAGAAGAGTGTGGTGTGAGACCTTTGCTGCCATTAGTAAACACGGACAAATCCACAGTAAGAGTTATTTCTCTTTTTATATGAGCCTCAGTTGGAACTACATTTTTATCTATGGGCGGAGTTATCTTCTGACAACGAAAACACAAAGATAGAATTCAAGACGTCCTAATATTTATTGCTGAAAAGTGAAAAACACAATAAAGTATTGTAATTGAGGTGCATACAAGCAAGCTGAAGAGTCCAATAAGAGGCAGTAACTTTACAGGAACAGGTAGAGGCTGTATGGTTCAAATCTCAAAGACAGACTGATGAAGAACAATCAAAGCACCTAAAGTATAACTACTGATGCCTAATTTTTGGCAGTCGCTTTATTCATGTCAATGGATGCCCATCTTCCCTCGCTCCTTACAGGGTCCCACTGGTTTCTGGATCTGCCCCCCCCCTGCTCATAACCCAGGTAAATAATTTAGTAGGCCGAACGGAGCAGCTGGTGACTGCACATAGCACTTACCTGCCCGAAGTGAGCAGGGTATCCCAGCATGTGCATGTACAGCAGCTTGGCCACATTGCGGCAGCGATATGTGTTATCTTCCTCGCGGAACGATGATCGGATGGCGGCGCACTCCTTCTGGATCATCTCCCGCTCCTCTGCCTGTGTGCGCGCTGTCCGGATGGTGCGGATCAGCTCCCGCAGTCTGATAGGGGCCGGCATCCTCTGCGTAGGAGACAGAAGTAAAGTCATAAAGTGATATCCAGGCATTACTAACATGCAGAAGTATCTAGACCAGAGGTGCCCAAACTCCGTCCTCAAGAGCTACCAACAGTTCATGTTTTCTGGTTTGCTTTAATACACAGATCAGTAATTATCCCACCTGTTTAAACAGACAAAAATCCTGAAAACATGACCTGCTGGCAGCTCTTGACGACTGGGTTTCAGCACCTCTGATCTAGGCAACAGTCATGACAACAGGTCTCAAATATTGCACAGTCCTAATATAAATTGTCCTGCAAGTACAATGTATCACAGCATTCTTCATACCTTACATAGCCTAAGAACATGGCAGACTAGTCATACTTTGACTCAGGACTTGCACAAATTAAGAACACAACGCGCCACGGTCAGTCTCGTCCCGCGCCAGTCTCAGGACACACCGTGATCTCGGCCCCAACCAGTCCCAGAACACATAAGACCTTATTTTGTCGTGGTCAGTCTGTCACATGTCTCCGTCCTAATTGTTCTTCAACATCTTTCACAATTGATAGTTTATTAAAGTCTCTCTAGTTAATTCATTCCCAGTCACTAACCAGCATAAATTAGCCAGATAGTGCCTACATATATCAGGCCAACTCTTGTAGATCCTACAATCCGTCATGACTCATAACAAAACGGTGTCTTGTGAGAACTTTCTGAAGTATGGCTACTTGCAAGGTCACAATCAATGCTCATACCTTGAAGATTCCTAAAACACAAACAAAACAGGCCACACAGTACACAAACACACCGTACTACGCCGATTGCACTTTCCTGGAAGAACGGCATGTTTTAAGATAATCCATCAAGGAAAATCATTGACTGCCTTTCGCTAAACAGCAGCACCAGTCATGTCAGACAGAAACTGTGCCACACCTGCATATTGACACAGCAAGCGTCTGATTTGTACAACTACTATCCCACAGGTATGACCCCATGACCTTTATTACAGGGCGGGGGGAAATCCAGGAAGCCGAAAATATTGCAAACACCAAATTATTTGGAATTGAACTCCCACGGAACTGAATAAGTGTATCCCATTCACCGATGCCTTAAAATAAAAAAAATAAAAAAATGCTGGGCCCTAGATCAGATCGTCAATGTCTCTATTCAGGTCAATGGGAAGTTCACTGTGGAAAAAATCAATGACACCCACCCACATAAAACCATTTCAGAAAAGGAATTATCCAGGTATCCATAAGGCTGACAAATCACTGCAGGAAAATGTATATTTAATATTTTTAGTACCGTACAGTAGAATAGATGAACAAAGTCATCCTTCAGAAATTCTAATTTACCTGCAGGCATTAATATGGGACAGTGCTGAACTACAGCCGAGTAAATGCAAGTGAAGTCCAGACACGACTGAACAGCGCCCCTTAGTGGCCACGTTGCCATGGAAGGGCTAAGGCTTGAACACGAGTGGTCATTAAAATCCTAGACAAAATTACGGTCTGCACTTTAAAGCATCTCAGAGCCTCCTTGCAGAGTAATGTACTATACTGTACATTTAATGAGTGTTCCCATAGCACTTCCTCGCATATTACAGATGCTTCTGAACACTGCAGGCAACATGGCAATTAACGTGAAGCAACTGTGTCAGAAAACGTGTGCCAATTTACTAACATTATTTTAAGGACTATCTAGTGTCAGAGCAAAATGAACAGGCTTTAAGAATGCCCTTTAAATGCTTAGCATGAATGGCTGTGCGTACTAAGCTTTACTCAGCAGGACTTCACGTAATAGTGTGAATTCCAGCCTCTGAAAGAGGTAATGTTGCTGAATGACATCCTATTCACACAGAGACTTTTGTTCGTGTTCAGGACTATGGTATTTAATATAAACTGCACCTGTCCCCAACACACGGTGGAGGCGACAATTTTATAAACTGAACCAACATTTACAACAATGCACCTTGATAAAAGGTCACATGACCGAGAATGCCGTCCATCACTAGTAAATCGACTGCACACTCAATATTGGTCCAGCAAACAAATTGACTTCTTCCTCTGTATGTAAGTGACAGGTATATGATTATCTGTTACTTGTAGATTTGTTTTTCTTTAATAAACCAAGCTATGCACAATTTATCACATACAGTCTAAATTCTTCATTCATACTTTTTATTCTAATTTTTTTTTTTTTTTAAAATAGTGCTCCTCAATTTAATGTCTACTTAAATGGTTTAGTAAAAACTAGTATGGATCACAGTTGTGTGTGCTGTTCTTTTATAGATGTCTCTCCTATGTGGGAAACTGCATCTCAATTAAAACTCAGGGGGCCCGATTCATTAGGGAACGTAACTGCCGGTACGTGCTGCGTTTTTTGCAAAAATCTCGCTGTGCATACCCGGAAACAAACCACACACCCGAGAACGCATACAGGCAATTCATCTTCCAGCATAAAGGACATTTACAACCGCCTACGATTTTGGGGGCAGAACGGGGAGTGGAATGGGCGTATGCATGTAGTCAATATACAGTAAGGACGTGCCAAGCTCAAGCGCAATCAGCAGCGTCCGATTCAAGCTTTGGGGATCTCTCAGGTACTTGTTTTTCAACCGTATCACTTGCACCACCTACAGGTCGGGTGTTAGTGCTGAGTGATAGGGATGTCGGCTGTGTATACAGCTAGAACATGTGTATACAGCTAGAACATGTGTTTGCAATCAGGAGCAACTGTATAAATGCATTTTATGTACAGTAGACATTAATAACATCCTAATAATTGTATTTCATGGGGGGGAAAAATGTTGACGTTGTTTCATTAATGACTATATTACTAACAGGTGACAATAATTGAATATTTTTTCTTTCCATGTGACTTATTTCGAGACTTTATATTCCACATATATATTGGACGCCTCCTCAGAGCATTGTCTGTCAGAGCAGAGCGCCACTAGACCCGTATTTAACAAGGGACGTTTCTTAGTTGAATACGGACGCGCGCTTGTAAAATAAAATGCACAATGCGCTCGTTATGCGTGCCTTAATGAACCTGGCCCGGTAAGTGAATCAGACTATTGGCCCACAACAGTCACAACAGCAGCTTATGTGAAGGACGAAACTAACTAAACGGTAGAGGTAGTCTAACGAGAACACACACAATATTAGCAATAATCAAAAGGACATTTAATGGAAGTAAAGGAACCATTTCATTCTAATCCACCTCTTTGTGGCAGGCCTTGTTATTGGATACAGCGTGCCGGTAATAGTGTATTGAGAACAGAGAGCTCACAGGGTAATAATGAAGGTCTGGGCTCACAAAAACATTCATGTATATTTAAGTCACTGATTGAAAAACCCTTTCCTCTAAGTACGGTCGTTGTACCGTAACATGATCTGATGGGTGCACACATCCACACTTTCCCTCAACGGACCAGCTTTTCATTAAATTATAGATAAGCATTTGATTTCAATGAAAAAGTTACTATATATAATAATGCACCACTTACTGTAAATTATATTGATATTAAACGTCACTGAACAGTCTAACCATATAAAAGCTAAAGACAAATCCAAGGTAACTAATATTTGTAATACTGTACAGTAGGGGATACATTCGTCTTTAAAACACAATCTTTCCTATTGAACGTTAAAGTGATGACATCAAAGCTCCCATATTACACACGCTGTTGACAGGAGTTTAAAAATATATTATCACTTGTATATATATATATATATATATATTACACACACACACACACATTAACAGACATGTTTTTTTTAGTAGAAGCATATGCTGTGTGTACATCCAAGCTCCTGTTGGACAGACTAGTATCTAGTTTCTCCCAATTCCAGTAAAGAATTCAAGAGCATAAAATCAACAGTACTGCTGGTCTGGCAACAACCCGTTTTGGTTTTGTCTTGAATGAAAGATTATACATGATGTGTGGTCTGTGTTATGTGTACAAGGAGTCATCATCAGCCAACAGACAGTACTGTACTTTGGAAGGGACAGCATAAATGTATCAATTAACTAAATCTGCCGGTGTGTTTGGTGTTCTAGCATTCAGAGAAAGCAGACATATAAAGGGTGGTGCTTCTCTACTTTGCATTTGTGCGCGACTCTGCAAAGGCCGGAGGAGTGACTGGCTGCAAGTCTCCTAAGCCGCAAATACAGACGGGCGATTAGTGCCATCGATGTCAGTGCACGCTATCTGAAATGCTAGGTTTTAATACTTGAACTTATAGTTCTAAACAAGATCCTGGTTGAATACTGTGGAAGTGGATATTTGTGATGGAAAGGGGAGGAAGTAATTACATGTAGCAGAAAGTCAACAATGTATTTTACCTCTTTGCGTCAAGGTTTTTTTTGGAAGGGGGGCATATTGTCCTTTAAATCGATGACATTAAGGGCCATAGTGAGAGCACCAGTGTCGGATACATCAAAGTGAAGCATACACTAAAGCCTTATCTATATGGTAGCACCATTAATAATGACACATATACATAGCTTTGTACTTTACTAGAATCATGGTGAGTAGCAATACTGATAAGAATGAATAAAGTCTCTATACAGCTCTGACTAATATCCGTGTTCCATACAAGTAAAGAATAGTAAAGAAATAAACAATAAGGAGGCCAATCAAGACCATAGAACAGAGGATAAAATTAAGTAGAGCAAGAGGTCCTAGGGGGACACAAGTAAAGAGATCAGAGGGAATCTGAGACTTTGTGGCTAAACACTTGTTCCAGAGACAGTAACATAATACAGAAGGCCGTACTACTAGCTACTAGGGTTTAAGTACAAACATGTATGATGTGCAAGGGAATTGCTCACAAATGTTAGAGACTGATTCCCTAAATGATTGGACAATAACACGAGTCAGCACCACAGTGCGATACTTTAATGCAGCCATTACTCATCATATACTGGCAGTGTCAGAGAATGCTCCCTCTGAGATAATGGTTCTAATGCTGAATATCAGAGTATCTGGAAGCTGTAGATGGAACAGAAGATGATTACATACAGACAGGGGAGCGGACGTGGAAGACTGCAGTGCCAGAAATGGGCATGCCAACAGCAATGCCGGGGAAGGGGGGGGGGGGGGGGGGAATTAGGCTGGCTACGGAACCAGATATAAATTACTGAGGTGGCAGCTGCAGCACCAGATGAAGGGAAGTTAAGCCAGGGAGGCAGTGGGACCTTTGTGTTGCTCCAGCGCTTCATAGGGTGATATCGGTTGTAAATCTAGACATGAGCGAAGGAGGCCTCCGATGGAAGAGAGGAAAGCTGCGGCACCAGAGGAGTAGGCAATGACAACACCAGATGGGGTTGCAAAACAAGAAGAGGCATATAGAAAAAATAGTTAAAGGTGGGGATGTAAGCCAAGAGGAGGGAGGACTTACGCATTTCGCTGTCATCACATATTTCAAAAGACCACATCATGCAAGCAATCTAACATGACAAACCAGGAGGATAAATATGTCCACTAAGCTTTGGTAAAGAAGCCCAGTCCTACAAACGACATAAGAGAACACTGCTCCTACCAACGGACGGCCAGCTGTGCTCCCAAATACATAAACGGCTGCAGAGCCCTTTGGATGGACAGGGTTAGTGAAGCGAGCTGCAGTACCGGATGAGGCTAAAGGAGGGAGATCAGCTCCGGGGTCGGATGCTGTGACCGCCATGGATGCACAGAAAGCCAACATCTTACAAGACATTGCAATTCATATCTCCAATACAATCTAATACAGAGATGGGCAACAGGCGCCCTCTGATCCTCCGTCCTGCTTTATTTGTAGATTTGTTTGTTACAGCTTGTAACACTTGTTTAAAAGTCTGCAGATATGTTATTAAAGACAAGTGTCTCTTTCTTTGAATAAATGTATTGTTGTAACTTGTTACTGACATTTCAGTGCATGTGCCGCCCTTTTTAAAGTTTAGACGGCCGCCCACGCGCCCCCTGAAGTGATTCCGGTTGCCCATTACTGATCTATGTCCCCTATAATTCCACATACTTCCCTGAAAGCTCCTATTTCAACTTAAAAAGCCAAGAGGTGTTTACCAATACCCAAACTAATCAGCCCAGGAGTAATCTTTTAACATTAACAGAAACCTGCGTTCCTTCGCTCCATGGATCGGTGCCTGGAATGTGACATTGTAACCTTGTCATAAAAACAGCCTGAATTCACTCCTGCAGCTTGCAGATCGCACAGAATGCCAGTCACCCAGCTTGGCATATCAATCTGTCACACAATATATCAGGATGTTTTCAAATTCAATTCAGAGAAACCTCTCTTACATGCTTCCTACGAACTAATTAGCAGCAATCACTAGAGAGCTGGATCGGAGGGGAAAAGAAACTGCAGACTACAAACTAGTGGTGTTTAAAGGGGGAGGAAATACCAGTAGAGATACACCATTCATTAACATATCACCTACTCCCTGCCTCCAAATAACAGATCAATGTATTGTCAGGTCTACACCACTTCCTGTTGTAGATGTCATGGCCTAACCCAGTGAAGGCTAACCTATGACACTCCAGGTGTTGTGAAACTACAAGCCCCAGCATGCTTTGCCACTAGATAACTAGCTGATAGCTGGCAGAGCATGCTGGGACTTGTAGTTCCACAACACCTGGAGTGTCACAGGTTAGCCATCACTAGCCTAACCTCACACACACTCAGTTTAAGTACAGTGGATACTAAACCCACCTTGATGCACAATCTTGACCCGTATCTATATTTACAACATATTCTCGGACCACAACTCGCCTCATAACTACTAGGACCCCTCCTGTGTTGCTGGCACAGGATTGAATGTATTCTGATTCACATTATTTAGAAATATGTGAGGTCTAGGTCTTAAGATTCCTGTATTTGCCATTGAACGTTGCTTCGCCACTTGGAATTTTAATCCACAGTTTGTGGAATTTGTTTGGATCATGGGCCCCTTTCTGATCTTATAGTGTCTATTCATCATATACTTTTGTAAAAATTGGTAGATATTAAGCTTTCACAATTCAGAGCCATCTTTTACTCAAACAGGCTTAACATGGGCATCCATCGCTCTGGCATTATACAGTTAAAACCCTATAACTGATATACAAGCTTCCCATATAACAATGCATCATGCATTTCATGACTTCTCTCTATATACTCTGCTACAACCCTTACGTATTTTAGATACATATTCTCTGCTTTTCTTGCTCTAACACACAGTAACCAATCAGAGCTTTGCTTTCAGCAGTCTAGGAATTTACTTCTTAAAGCCAGTATCTCATTAGCTGCAATGGATTAACAGTATCCACTATACAGAAGAGATTACGTAACCATTTAAACTTTAGAAGTCTATTGGGTTCTAGCACTTAATTTGTCCTGCATAAAGGTCTGAAATACTTCCTTAACAATGCAGTGTAATTTAATTCCATTAACTCAGCCATGCAATTTTTTCTCATTACAATGGCCATACAGAAAAGAATCGGATGCTTAATCAATGTAGAAATTATGATTTTAAAAGTAAAGACTTTAATCATCCCAGGTGATGTTCTATGCGAGACTGAAGACACTACAGAAATTGTGCCCATCCCCGATAATGTTCTTTCCAATTTCATCATAGTCCCTGCTTGAAATGATAATTTGTACACTTGGGGGTACATTTATCAAGTAGCAGGTTTGAAAAAGTGGAAATGTTGCCTGTAGCAACCAGTCAGGTGCTAGCTGTCATTTTGTAGAATGTACTAAATAAATGACAGCTAGAATCTGATTGGTTGCTATAGGCAACATCTCCACTTTTTCAAACCTGCAGCTTGATAAATTTACCCCTTGGACGACTACTTCTACACACCATTAGAGCAGTTATATACGCACTCTTCACTGAACTTTTCTCATCCAAGTACATAAATGTCAGTTAGTATGCCTATTGCGATATACAATATTTTGCAATAGCAAATCCTTTTGTCACCCTCACACAATTTTGCAATCTAAACTTAACTTAGACAATTATGAAGTCTAGTTACTCTTCTTCAAACTGAGATAAAAATACAGCGACAACGAATCTAAGAGGCAGGCAGCTATTACAAAACTACAAGTCCCAGTATGCACTACCAGACTTCAATCTTGTAGTTCCACAAAAAGATTATAGGTTGCCTAAGAATTACGTAAACTATACAAAGCTCAAAAACTCACAACTATGGAGGTTATGCACGAGACAAATTGATCGAGTGTCCTAGCTGTGTCTTTCAGCTTGCATCAGATTTTAAAAACTCTTAAAGAAGTTATAATCGAAGATCCTTTCTCATCATTATTTTTTAATCACTGTTTACTTATAGAGCACCAAAGATTCCGTAGCGCACAGTTAAGCATACTAACAAATATTAACTTCAGGTTCAAACTGAGAATGGATGGTACACAAACAATTAAACATACAGGCACAATTCAGTACGTGAGTGTGAACCAACTGAAAAGCACTCACAAATTTTAGCAAGGGCATGTACGAGGTAGACCGACAGTGGATGAACATGATCCTGCACCCAAGAGCTTACATTCTAGACCCTGTGTCTTCATTGATGGGCTTATGGTAATTAACATTGCTAATCTTTCAAACACTGATTTGAAGTTGCCTGAAAATGGTGGTGTTTCTTGAGCCTATGATGTAGGCAATTAAATTCTTTATATAACCATGACTCCTGCACTTTTTGCTAATTGCAACTTTCCATTTACCAAATGAACTGTTTCCTTCTTCCCAACTGGCCTCTCAACCTTGCCCACGGTCACTCCTTCAAACTGCTTATACAATTGTAGCCATTATAATGAGTACTAGAGCTTTATATTACACACCTTCCAGATTTTTAAATAAACAGGCAGTTTCCTCCTTGTAATCTGCTTGCAATATCCAAGCTGACACATCATCCCACTGCACATTGCAGTTCCCTAAATCTTCTACCAGTTCTATCAACTCAAAACATGACAATGGGACGACACTATATTAACCTTTTTGTAAAACGTCATGTATTCTTGTGTCTGTCTACTATTCTACTTTAAGTCCATTTTGTGAAAATTACAAATTGTAAATAGGTCTAAAAACACAGTAGCCGAGATTTAATTTTTATATGGAGACTCTAGACCCAGTTTAAAGGGGGAAAACTATTAAACCCAATATGAATACCACTTCCATTAAAGACCCCAAGGACTTGTATACATGGGCTTTATTTTATTTCCCAATTGTAAAGCGCTACAGCATACGCTGGCGCTATATAAATAACTGCTGATGATGGTTTAATGTCTGTTCTTAAAGCTTGTTAACCGCACTTCGAAGCAGAGTAACACAAATATAATGCAAGCAGATGGACAGGTAGACATTTATTTTTGGACAAGACGCCCGTTGCGCCAAGTTTGAAATACTAATTTAGGACACAGTATACTATGCTGTAGGAAACCTTCAAGACGCATTAACGAATGCGCTTTTAGTGCTAGGTGAGGAAACAAACAAGGTGTCTACACCAGTGGTTCCCAAACTGTGTGCCGTTGCGATCTCACAGGGGTGCCGCGGCCAGGGCAGGTGATAAGCAAGGCCGGGGACTACCTGGTAATTATTTTTGCTCGGGGCTCCCTTGAACTGAGAAAGTTTGGGATCCACTGGTCTACGCTTTAAATGCAGTTATTTATAAACACCATAAATGTCATAGCTGCTATTGAGGATCCCATACCATGACAGCAAATAAGATCATGGAGATCTGCCCTGCAAGGGGCTGCAGGCATAGACTACATTGTACATCTATATCTCCCCAGACTAATCATACAATTAACATTAAATCATTTATCTGTGATTTGTAATTGCTCTTTATCTTTAAAGTAACCACAATCAGACCAAACCTGTGGAGCTGCAGGTGTTGAGGCTTGCAGTGCATGCTGTGACTTGTAGTCCCACAACAGCCTTAGATCCACAGGTTGCATTGCTATGAATTAAGACATCACTGTGAGCCCACAGCTGATCTGATCTCGGGGTTCACCCCACAGTGAAGGTGGATGTAATGGACTAAGAGCTGAATGTGGTCTCAGAGGGATCAGCTCCCTGAGCTCTCAGGCGTCCAGTCCCTGCAGTGTCTCATTCACCTGCCCCTTCCCCTCAATGTCACTAGACCTCAGCCCCTCCACTCGTGTCAGTGTCCACACACACTCCCCTCCGTGACATGTAATGTACACCCGGACGTGTGACCGCCCCGTGCACGGTAACACCCCCCACAGCAGCCACAGGCCGAGCTCTGTCTCCCTCTGACCCCCCGGTGCCGCTGTCACTCTTACCGCCCGGTGCTACTGCTCTTTCCTCGGCTCCGGGACACCCAAAATGGCGGCTGATGGGCCGCAGCACCGCGGCTGTGCGGAAGGATCTGGATAAGGCCGAGGTCCGGGGCCCTGACCACAGGACAGGCGGAGTAAGGGGGGTCAGACTGCGGGGATCACGGAGGGGCCGCAGCTCTGGGAGAGGGAGGAGGCAGCTCGGCGTCACTCGTAGGGGGCCCGGGACTCTATGCCTCGGCGGAAGGACACCAGTGAGACGGCTAGGGCAGCCGGTGATGACGTCAGGACATTGCCCCGTCACTGCCAGACCCGGAAGTTAGAGAGGGCGGAGCCCGAGATGTCATAAACCACCTGACGCCGGCATCTGTGGGCGGGGCATGTGTGGGCGGGGCAGTGACGTGTCCTCAACTGTCATTCAGAGTAACCGCCCTCACAGCTCTCTGCTCAGGTGGCTGCGACCACTCCCTGCTCTGGGGGATTAATACCAGTTTAGGAGGCCGATTATCAGTGTTATCCCTCAACATTACCTGCTCATGGCTCTGGGCCATTCAGTGTTATCCCACCCTCATCCCCTAATATTACCAGCTCAGGTGGCTGATCATCAGTGTTATCCCTCAATCTCCCCTAACATTACCAGCTCAGGAGGCTGTGTCATTTACTGTTATCCCCCCATCTCTCCAGTATTGCCAGCTCAGGAGTCTGGGCCATTCAGTGTTATCCCACCCTCATCCCCTAATATTACCAGCTCAGGTGGCTGATCATCAGTGTTATCCCTCAATCTCCCCTAACATTACCAGCTCAGGAGGCTGTGTCATTTACTGTTATCCCCCCATCTCTCCAGTATTGCCAGCTCAGGAGTCTGGGCCATTCAGTTTTATCCCACCCTCATCCCCTAATATTACCAGCTCAGGTGGCTGATCATCAGTGTTATCCCTCAATCTCCCCTAACATTACCAGCTCAGGAGGCTGTGTCATTTACTGTTATCCCCCCATCTCTCCAGTATTGCCAGCTCAGGAGTCTGGGCCATTCAGTGTTATCCCTCCAAGATTACCAGGTTAGGAGGCTGGCTATTCAGTGTTATCCCTAATCTCTCCCAACATTGTCAGATTAGGAGGCTGTCAATTCAGTGTTATACCCCAATCTCCCCAACATTCCCAGCTCAGGAGGCTGGCCATTCAGTGTTATCCCCCCATCTCTCCAGTATTGCCAGTGTTATCTCTCCATTTCTCCAGGATTATCATCTCAGAAGGCTGGGTCATTTAGTATTATTGCCCCATCACTCCATGCTTGTTACATCAGGAGTTGGGTTATTTAGTGTTATTTTTCCATCAATCCAAGATTGCCAGCTCAGAAGAATGGGTCATTCAGTATTATCCTCGTCTAGCAATCTACTGCAGGTGAATCGGCACAGTGCTGTGTTATTCAGTGCTGCCTTCCCAAGAGAGTCACCTATGGGAATTGTGTTAATCAGTGATTTCCACTTTTCCATCTCCAACATTATAATCAGCTCTGGTAGCTGTACTATTAAGTCATCTCTCCCGGAGGATTAGCTCAGGTAGCAGTGTCAGTCAGTCACATTTCCATCTCTTCAGAAACATAACTTGTCTAGTTGAGTCATTCAGTGTTATCCCTCTATGTCAGTGCTATCCCCATTGATGTCCATGTCTGCTCGAAATGCCGGCACCCTAGCCCATCTCTCCAAGAGAACCAGCTCAAGTAACTAATGGCATGAATTGACTTGCAGGGCACCAGTTCAGAATTTGCAACTGGACTTTGTGGTCAACATGTATGTAAGGTAGTACAGAGCACTAAAATGGGTAAGGGATACCCCAACATGTCAAATCATTTAAGGAACAGTATATAATGGCTATAGTATAACAGAACAGCATACAACTAAATTTTAATTTACACAAAGTATGTTCGTATATATATAAAAGGTTATGGTAAAACCCCTTGTGTGCAGTGTTTCCATTATTCCATTTGTTTTGCATTAATGTTCAATATACAACAAAATTTCTTCTCTGTGCAGGTAATCTGTCCAGGGTTACGTTAAAAACTTAATAAAAAGTGGGACAAAGAGAGTGGTTTGCCATAGGCTGCTAAGAGAGCAGTTAGGTATTTAGCTGGCAATCTGCAGAGAAAGGCTCCAAACAGAGTTACACATTTGTACAGTAGTGCACCTAGGTTAAAGAGATACCGGTGGAGGAGATTTTTGTATCCTGGAAATTTGGGACCAGTTCGAAATATGTATAGGTACACTGTACATAACACAAATCACACAGTATATAATACATACATTATTATAAAACATTACATTTATCACGCCACCCCCCCAGGCACATCACACCACCCCCCAATCACATCACGCCACTCCCCAGCCACATCACGCCACTCCCCAGCCACATCACGTCATCCCCAGTCACATCACGTCATCCCCAATCACATCACGTCATCCCCAATCACATCACGTCATCCCCAATCACATCACGCCACTCCCCAGCCACATCACGCCACCCCCAGTCACATCACGTCATCCCCAATCACATCACGCCACCCCCAGTCACATCACGTCATCCCCAATCACATCACGTCATCCCCAATCACATCACGCCACCCCCAGCCACATCACGCCACCCCCAGTCACCTCACGTCATCCCCAATCACATCACGTCATCCCCAGCCACATCACACCACCCCCAGCCACATCACGCCACTCCCAGTCACATCATGCCACCCCCAGCTACATCGCGCCACCGCCTAGTTACATCACGCCACCCCTCAGCCACATCACGCCACTCCCCAGCCACATCACGCCACCCCCAGTCACATCACGTCATCCCCAATCACATCACGTCACCCCCCAGCCACATCACGCCACTCCCAGTCACATCACGTCATCCCCAATCACATCACGTCACCCCCCAGCCACATCACGCCACTCCCAGTCACATCACGTCATCCCCAATCACATCACGTCATCCCCAGTCACATCACGCCACCCCCAGTCACATCACGTCACCCCCCAGCCACATCACGCCACTCCCAGTCACATCACACCACCCCCCAGTCACATCACGTCATCCCCAATCACATCACGTCACCCCCAGTCACATCACGCCACTCCCAGTCACATCACGTCATCCCCAATCACATCACGCCACCCCCAGTCACATCACGTCATCCCTAATCACATCACGTCATCCCCAGTCACATCACGTCATCCCCAATCACATCACGCCACCCCCAGTCACATCACGTCATCCCCAATCACATCACGCCACCCCCAGTCACATCACGTCATCCCTAATCACATCACGTCATCCCCAGTCACATCACGTCATCCCTAATCACATCACGTCATCCCCAGTCACATCACGTCATCCCCAATCACATCACGCCACCCCCAGTCACATCACGTCATCCCCAATCACATCACGTCACCCCCCAGTCACATCACGTCATCCCCAATCACATCACGTCACCCCCCCAGCCACATCACACCACTCCCAGTTACATCACGCCACTCCCAGTCACATCACGTCATCCCTAATCACATCACGCCACCCCCAGTCACATCACGTCATCCCTAATCACATCACGTCATCCCTAATCACATCACGTCATCCCCAGTCACATCACGTCATCCCCAATCACATCACGCCACCCCCAGTCACATCACGTCATCCCTAATCACATCACGTCATCCCTAATCACATCACGTCATCCCCAGTCACATCACGTCATCCCTAATCACATCACGTCATCCCCAGTCACATCACGTCATCCCCAATCACATCACGCCACCCCCAGTCACATCACGTCATCCCCAATCACATCACGTCACCCCCCCAGCCACATCACACCACTCCCAGTTACATCACGCCACTCCCAGTCACATCACGCCACTCCCAGTCACATCATGCCACCCCCAGTCATGTGACGCCACTCCCAGCGACATCACGCCACCCCCAGCCACATCACGCAACCCCCTAGCCACATCATGCCATCCCCCAGCCATATCATGTCATACCCAATCACATCACGACACCCCCTAGTTACATGACGCCACCCCCAGCCACATCACGCCAAACCCCAGCCACATCACGCCACCCCCAGCCACATCACGCCACCCCCAGCCACATCACGTCAACCTCCAGCCACATCACGCCATCCCCAGTTACATCACGTCAACCTCCAGCCACATCACGCCACTCCCAGTCACATCACGCCACCCCCTAGTTACATGACGCCACCCCCAGCCACATCATGTTATCCCCAATCACATCACGCCACTCCCAGTCACATCACACTACCCCCCAGCCACATCACGCCATCCCCAGTCACATCACGTCATCCCCCAGCCACATCACGCCACTCCCAGCCACATCACGCCACCCCCTAGTTACATGCCGCCCCCAGCCACATCATGCCAAACCCCAGCCACATCACACCACCTCCCAGTCACATTACGCCACCCCCTAGTTACATGACGCCACCCCCAGCCACATCACGCCATCCCCAGTCACATCACATCAACCTCCAGCCACATCACGCCACTCCCAGTCACATCACGCCACCCCCAGCCACATCACACCCCCCCCTAGTCACATCACGCCACCCCCTAGTTAGATGGCGCCACCCCCAGTCACTTCACGCCATCTACATGTGCAGGTAAAGCTGGGTACACACTGATGCAATTATCCTGCAGATCACACAATAAACAGATGTTTGGTCAGATATTGCAAGAGTGTGTACACTCCCACGAATATGTTTTATCCTACCAAAGCACATCACATTGTTTTTATTATTATTATTATTATCGTTTATTTGTAAGGCGCCACAAGGTTTCCGCAGCGCCGTACATGGTACAAACATTAGACTATACAGGGTAAGACAGTACAGAACAATAAACACAAAGTACCAGTACTTCAGAAACTCCAGGCAGGCAGATACAGTAGAGACGGAGTGGAAAAACAGGTATGGAGACAGGAGGGAAGATGGGCCCTGCTCATACGAGCTTACATCCTAAGGGAGGGTAAACAGAATCAGGTACATAAGGGAGCCAGTGAAGCAACGGGGAGAGAGAAAGTGGGCAGGGGAGAACCAGAAGAGGTGAGAGGTTAAGTGGATGGTTGGTAGGCCTTAAGGAACAGGTGAGTTTTAAGAGCCCGCTTGAAGGAGCACAGATTGGGTGAGAGGGACGAATGGAGCGAGGGAGGTCGTTCCAGTGAAGGGGGGCAGCACGGGAGAAGTCTTGGACTCTAGAGTGGGACATATGAATAGGGACTATGCCAATTTTAAATCTGACAAGCTAATGTTGAAAATACAAAAGTATAAAGAACATCTGAAATAATCTATTTTTTTTTGGTGCCTGAATTGCACCTTGCGGTGGATCCATTTATTGCTATATGTTTCAAGCAAATGTTCGAGTTCCAAATTGAGCCCGCAAAGGAAATGACTATTATAAATTGCTAAATGGATTGATATTAAGAAAAGCTTGTATCTAAATGGTGCCTTCTTTTCCGGACTAGTAATACAAGTAATCCACATTATCCTCTAATACAGCTCCAAAGGAGCAATTCTATCATATTCAGCAGTCCTCGGATTGGATCTCATTAGTGGTATTTCTATTTTTCCACATATGGTACCATATGATATTTATTTTTGGCCAACAGCTTGATTGTACTACTAGGATAAGCTTGTTTTTGTATAGCTGTTTGATTTATCTAGCCTCCGGCTATATGCTGAATCCATTTTAACATTGTTTTTTATTGTATTAAATAATCAATTTAAGTACTTGGTGCTTTGCGCTCCTCTTTTTGTGCCCAGTTCTAGAGTGGGAAGAGGTGATCAGAGTGGAGGAGAGGCGGCGATCATTGGCTGAGCGCAGGGAGCGGGCGGGAGTGTGAATGGAGAGGAGGTTAGAGATGTAAGGGGCAGTAGACTGAGAGAGAGCCTTGTAAGTGGTGGTGAGGAGTTTGAAAAGGATTCTGTAGGGGAAGGGGAGCCAGTGTAAGGAAAGACAGAGAGGGGAGGCAGAGGAGGAGCGGCGTAAGAGGAAGATGAGTCTCGCAGCTGCATTGAGTATAGAGCGGAGGGGGGCAAGGCGGGAGCAGGGGAGGCCAGTAAGGAGGAGGTTGCAGTAGTCGAGACGGGAGATGATGAGAGCATGGATGATAGTTTTGGTGGCATAATGATTTGATTTGGTTTTCTAAACTTCCTAAAAATCAACAATGGAACAATGTCGGAAAAAACGTGGAAGTGTGTACGTACTCGCGACCAGCAGTGCAGGCAGATATCTGTACAGTCTGCACAGAGTCACAACATTTTCAGCAGACTGTTATGAGAGATGAAGATCACGGATCTGACGGTAAATCTTGTAGGTGTGTACGCATGAATCAGCATGATCATCTGGACTTTCAGTCGTTGGTGAAATCGCTACAGAAATCGCATCTGTAGTAAGATTGCATTACGGTGTACCAAGCTTTAATAAATTATATGTGCAGCTTTTTGTCTATGTAAGATCTTAGCACAAACGTTTCCACCTGTAAATTAACCCCTTAGTGTACTGCTGGAATATCTATTGCTTTGTCTGTGCAGCGAAGATAAGTGTAGAGAAGTACAAATTGTTCATTTATGTTGAGCAATATTCAACATTGTTTCACAGACAAGGTTTATTAGAAAGTTGCAACATTATGATAAGACATGAGTCCTCGTACACTGCAGGAGACTGCTATAGGCGTGTTTTGCAGATAGCAATGGCCATATATTTAGATCAGACCTGGCATCGGACAAGATGCTTTTTAGAGGATGTTTATTAAACTGAATCAGTTCAGTTTTTGTAAATATGGGCACTTTTTTTTACCACATTATAAACTATTGTGTTTTTGCACAGTGTTTCTGTGCCACAAATTTATAAAAAAGTACCTGTAAAAGAGCAGATTCTCTTTATGGTCTCATGCAGGTCGCACTGCTGATAACCCTACTAAAGAAAGTTGGAGGTGTTGCCTAGTAAATTGCAGAGATCCTCAAGGATTGATGTCATCAATACTGCTCTGCTACCTCCCACTCCAACTGTCCAATTGGTCCATGGTCTGCAGAATCACTCTGACTTCACATCACTGGCTGTCAGTTGTCAAACTTACAGACTAAGGGCTAGATTTACTAAGCTGCGGGTTTGAAAAAGTGGGGATGTTGCCTATAGCAACCAATCAGATTCTAGCTTTCATTTATTTAGTACATTCTACAAAATGACAGCTAGAATCTGATTGATTGCTATAGGCAACATCCCCACTTTTTCAAACCCGCAGCTTAGTAAATCTAGCCCTAAATCTCCATTTCCAATCCTAACAATACATATCATCATCATCACCATTTATTTATATAGCGCCACTGATTCCGCAGCGCTGTACAGAGAACTCGCTCACATCAGTCCCTGCCCCATTGGAGCTTACAGTCTAAATTCCCTAACATACAGACTAGGGTCAATTTTGATAGCAGCCAATTAACCTACTAGTATGTTTTTGGAGTCTGGGAGGAAACCGGAGCACCCGGAGGAAACCCACGCAAACACGGGGAGAACATACAAACTCCACACAGATAAGGCCATGGTCGGGAATTGAACTCATGACCCCAGTGCTGTGAGGCAGAAGTGCTAACCACTAAGCCACCGTGAAGGTGACAAATTTGCACCTACTCCTGTGTCTACTGGTTTAAAGCCAGTTGCAGAGTCCAAATTGTTATACAACGGACTAGCTCTTGTGGATCATCGACTGTTCTGCTCAGCAAATTTGTGTGCGTAGTTGTCACATCCCTTTGTATCAATACCAGATGCACAGCCCCATTTATGTACAATAATAATAACTAAAACAAATAGAGATATGGTGCAGATATTCTAGATTTACGAAAACCTTCTAAAAAGGAAAAATGGAGGTGTTGTCCATAGCAACCAATCAGATTCTAGCTATCATGTTCTAGCATGCACTAGATACAGGATAGCTAGAACCTGATTGGTTACTATGGACAACACCTCAATTTTTTTCTTTTTGTCCTTTTCAGACTACCCCTATATGGAGGTTGTGTGAATCTGTTATGAAGCTATATGAAAGCATGATGTAGCTATAAAGAGGCATATTGCACCATAATGGTTAGATTATGGAACATTTATATTGTGGCATTATAGGCCTCACAACACACTCTATTTCCTGTTATATTTGCACTCCTATCACTATACTTCTCTCGTTTAGTTAAGTTAAAGTCATAAAACATTTTCTGACACCTTTTCGCAGCTTTTCTTTACATTGCAGCAAAGACTTTTATTTTTCATTTATCTCCTCTCATTATTAACTAATTAATCATTTAATGAATTATCACCAAGCAGGGTGTGCTTGTTTAGGCTTTCGTAATTTTGTATTACACAATTGCAAGCTTCTGATACTAAATTTAATTGGCTGCATACAGATCACTGATCAAGAGCAACCTGTAATGAAAAATACAACAATTGTAGATCATAGATGAGAATTTCATGTATGTATCATGTGTCTGTGGCTCTTTGCAGATGAAGCCGTCATGATCTGCACTGTGCTGGGTGCTTCTGGATCTGTCGAGTAGTAGCAGGGTGTGACGTACGTGTGTAAGAGACATGACCTAATGGATCCAGAATATTTCAACTGGGAATGCTGGTAACAACAAAAATAATTCCAAAATGGAAATATACTACATAAAAATAGCATATTTTGTGGATAACAACAGGGAGAGAATAATCAGGCCTAATGGGACTATGATCTATTTGCGCTAAACCAAAATATAAGCATTGTTGGTCTAGATGTGCATTTACATAGCTGGGGAAGTTACACATTCCAATTCCAAATAGCTTTAATCAAGCCCAATCTGAACATTATACAATGAAGATCCCCACCACCTGAAGATAAGTGTACAATGCATGGGCACATGATTTGATGACCGGTTCTCAATACCGACCCATCTAGTGGCTATGATACAATACAGATCTCATCCTTGTGACCAATATACAACGCAGGCCTTTATGTGTATGCAATACATACCCCTCCGTCTGAAAGCCGTTGTATAATGCTGAGCATCTATCTGACGACCAGAATAAAGCATTTAGTCCCATTTTGTGGTGACTAGTGTACAATGTAGAGGTATCATGCAGGGTTTTAAGATACCGGGGAGTTACTTCCCAGCATGTAGCACACACATGGTTATCTAATTAGCAGCCAATTAGAGGAAGCTCTGCTGTCATTCCTTTGACGGACAGTGGACTAGGAAGCTACAAATATGTTGTGGGGATAAATTCATGCTGCGACCTGGTCACACGGCTGTCAGCCACACAAACATCAATGTGGTCCAGGGGAGGGCTGGCAAAATTTAGCCTGGGGGGCAGGGCTCGACAGCCTATTTTAAAGCAAAAAAAATGAAGGTGGCCCAGTGACCCGGCCTAAGGTAGCCCACTAGGGCACCAGCCCCTCTGCCCCCCAGCCCAGCCAGCCCCTGATATGATCATGAATTCAGTTTATGACCTTATTTTAAGAGTAGTCTTGAAGCTTCAGCTCCATCAACAATTGTCACTTCAATGCTGATTGACATTACGATGTGGCCAATAGCAAATCAGAAGCGTATAGATTTTATTGGCAAGGCTGAGATGATCATGAGTTCTGGGAACCGACTGCTTCAGTCCCAGCTACAGATTCAATAAAAAGGTTCAGGCAGAACGTTTAACAACATATAAAGTATCTGTCTCTCCTCCATGAAAGGAAATCCCAGCAGAGATCTTTACGTCTTCTTTTTAAGGCTCTCCAGTCTTTTTGCCAGATCTTCAAAGTCTATATCCTCATATGGATCTGATGTAGGAGACCTGTTTTCCGCAGGACTGATTGGTACGGACGGGAGCTTGGGCAGTGGCAGATTGTCATACTTCTCAGGCACATGGTCTGTGTTCCACGGGATTGCTGGCTTAGTTTCAGCACCTATAACAATATATTAAATTAGGACACTATGTCATCTTCAGTTTCTCAAAGGGATTTTAATTCATCCCTAGTATAATTTCAATATATCACTTTACTGGGCAACCTGTGGCTCTCCAGGTGTTGTGAAACTACAAGTTCCAGCATGCCATGCCTGCCATCGACTGGCTATCTCCTGCCAAAGCATGCTGGGGTTTGTAGTTTCATAACACCTGGAGAGGCACAGGTTGGCCAGGCCTCATCTACATCCACACTAGCCACGCCCACTTCATCATTGCCTTTATGTACTTTTATCTTCTAGAAGCCAAGCATGGGCTTTCAGTGCGCATGCGCAAGGCGGCAACCTGGGTCACGGATCCGGCAGATGGACCTAACACTGGCTGGCAAAGATATAAGACCATATTACTGCCAACCAGTATCACCGGTGAGCTGAGAGTGGATCAGCTGCCAAGGGGAACTTTTCCTATTAAACTGACCATAAACGACTTTATGTATGACCTAAATTGATCCATCCATCCCAATTAACATCTGATCTGGGTCTATCAGGTATCCATTGGGACTAGTGGAAAATAGAGATGTTCACTGACCTCCGTGTTTTGGTTTTGGATCTGGATTAACTTTGTATTTTGGTTTTGGCAAAACCGCTCTCGTGTGTTTTGGTTTCTGATTTTTTCTTCTAAAAATCCCTTTTTGTTTTTGCTAAAATCACATAATTTAGCTCTTTTTTATCCCTACATTATTATTAACCTCAATAACATTCATTTCCAGTCAATATTTGTTAAGTGACAAGAAGACTGCTACCCCCGTTCCTGGGTGTGCAATGGCACTGAGCAAAGTCACTGGAGACTGGACTCTGGAGAGTGACAAGACCACTGCTACCCCTGTTTCTGTGTGAGCAATGGCACTGAGCAACGTCACTGGAGACTGGAGAGTGACAAGAAAACTGCTACCCCTGTTTCTGTGGGAGCGATGTCACTGGAGACTGGAGAGTGACAAGAACACTGCTACCACTGTTTCTGTGTAAGCAATGGCACTGGATCTCTTAGGGAAGGAGGTACCTATGGAATCCAAAACCTGCGAGATCTGACGACGCAACAATGACGTTTTGCCTTGCTTCAGATCCGAGGACACGCAAAATTAACGAGCCGGCTCGCAAGCCTACTCGGATCCCCTAAGTTCGGGTGGACTCAGTTTTCTGAAAACCGAACCTGAGCATCTCTTGTGGCGGTCTACCATTGTGAGCGACAACACTAACTGTACAGTCTGATGGCCAAATCCTCCAACATAAATAAAATATATTAAAATAAAAATGACAGGCTTCTGGCTACATCTGGATGAGCATTCCTAGGCACAACAGCAATAAAGGATTAAAAAGGATTAAATCCTGCACTCAGGTATTCAGAGCAGAAGGTGCAAGTGATCACCTTCTCACCTGAACGCTCACTAGTGATTGGCCCGGCTGATTAAACACTGCAGCCATAGTAACAGAACCGGAGAGAATGATAATTACCAGTATCCTTTGCAGGAAAAACCGGAGTGTCTGGTCCAGGGGGTTTCAGCTGAGAAAGGAGAAACAAACACTCCAATTAACTCACAATAAATGCCTCCTGTTGTCACTATCCAAGATGGCAGATCACTAATAATTTTTAGTGTATCAATTATTATTTTGAACCAACCAATGCCCCCAAGTCCCTGTACACTATTGTTGAAAAACAAGCATTCAAAGCATGTTCTCCAACCTCCCCTGCAGCATAGTTCACCATTCACCGACAGTGACTGCTCGTGCACTTTTCAAGCAATGTTGAGATTGACATGTGACATTGAATGTGCGTTGAACACGTGATTTCAGTAATTTAGTGTACGAGTGAAGACTGCATTACTTTGTGCAATAGAGCTGTGGTCTGTACACACTTCCTGTGCTGGGGACCTCTGCTGGAGGGTAGGAGCATCACAAGAGAAGAGAGATCTCCATGGCTGTACTGGTGACTAGAAAGTTGGAAATCCCCTTTAAATAAGTCTCCCACTCCCACTGCCTGTTCTCTGCTCTTTAGAACTTACCAATGGGTAGGATGGAGGAACGCCTGGGAAAGATGGTTCCGTTTTCCCCCTCGGAGGTGGATACATAAACGTACACTCTTCATAGATCCCAACATCAGCGTCAGGAAGAGGTTTCTGCAAGAAAAGTTAGTCGCAGTCAACGAACATGCATTTCTAACGCTAAGCGCATGTAAACGACTGTGAAAGTAGAAATCGTACCTAATGAGACCAGAAATATTTGCATTTTTACGCATGTTTAACTCATGTTGCGCTGTGGTGCATTAGCTTGAACACTTCTTATTCTAATTCAGTTTTCTCAACACGCCCCAGATTAAAACTTTCATCAAACTCGTGCTTAAACCTAATGCGGTTTATATGCGTATTATCATAATACACATTTAAAACACCAGTGTGTGCGTAGCCTAAGCACCAGCAGGCCAGTTCTCTATTGTTGAAATATGCAATTTGCAGGGTACCACAGTACAATGCGCATAGGGTTATTCCACCTTCAGATGACATTCATTTATTGGCTTCTTTGTACCCTCCTGCATCTTTTACTAAATACATTTTTTTCTAGTTCCCTTGTGTGGTCTGTTACCATATATTTATATTATCAGAGTTATTTATTATAGTTTCCATGGGAAACGACACAAAGCTGATCCCTGGCTACAATTGTTTGCAGAGCACAGCAGAGCTTAGTCGTATCCCATGGCAACAATCTTTGTTTGATAACATAAAGATGTAAATGGTTCACACAGTCACCTGACCCCTGTACTCTGGCTCTGCACATCTCAAGGGGGATGAGTTGGAGCTGTGAACTCCCCAGGCCCAGAGTGGTTACCCCATCCACCCCCAATATAATCCACCACTAATGGGCCCCCAAGACAGGCCAGGCCCAGGTGTTATATAGCCGCCCCATCTGATGTACATTTATAAACAGTTCACTGTTTGGGTGCAGGTAATCAGTATATACAGTACAGCATATGCATGCAGTCACGGTTTAGAAATCATAATATTGTAACCGTGGTAACACAAACTTACTGAGATTTTGGGATACGGCAGGTTTGCGTTGCTTCTGAAACCACCTCCACCAGCTCCTCCGCCGCCAGGACCTCCTTTTTTGTCATTGTTTGGAAACCCAATATCACTGCCATCAACTTCCAGCCTAGAGGGAGCTTCACACTGGTGAGAGAGAGACACAGCTAAGTATAGCTCCTGTATGACTTCTGTGGGATTCCCTTTCGTTTTCCATCTGGGGTGAAGCAATATTCACGAGAACGCAGCCTACCCATTCACAGACTGACGTCACTGAGCTTTGAGGCAATTCTTTTGGCGCCAAATGTTTTGCAAACGCAGACTGAGTACAGTAAGGACGTTTTCAGAATGGCACGGAGATGCATATATACGCCTGTCAGTAGCTGTATCAATTGCGGGTTACTGAGAGCTGGTGCAAATGATAACGGGAGCCAGCACTAGCTAACGGCTTCTGATTGGCTGATTGCGAACTCACCTCTGAAACTGATAGGTGCCTATACTATATGATTTGTGGGTGTATTTTAAAATTATTTCTCTTGCTACCTTCATTCAAAATATATCTGCTTTATAACATAGGTTGTTGTTTTTGTTTTTTTTAAATCAAACCTAATAATGGTTTCACGATCAGAACAAATTTTAACAAACTTTTATTGTTCTAATGACCTGGTTGGGTGTATGTGTATTTGGGCGTAATACTGGCACATATGCTACCGGTGCAGAGCTGGATGCATTGTGCCATGCTTCCGACTCAGCGTATGGGCGGCAATATGCTATTTTTATTTGCAGATTTTTAATGCATATATGGCCAACATCAGCCCCAGGGTGTATCAGAAGGATATCTGTTATAACAGGCTAACTCCACTACTGCATTCTCATTTCACCTAGTGTGCATGAGTCCTTGGATTGGATTCGGGAAGTTAATAAATCCCATGTATTGCATATGAAACACACATAGGATCATTTACACCTGGATTTCAAAAGTGTGCATGTCGTTTTGGAATTTTGCAATGTATGTTAGGTGTGAGGTATGTATATGTGTATGAATATACTCTGCATACATTTGCCCAGGCATTTCGGTTCCCCGAGATGGATCATGAGCCCTAACTAGCCAATACCCGTGTACTTTATATGCAAAGTCATGTGTTCCATCGCATTACTCCATCATTAAAGTACTTTCCCAAAGAACTATCCTTAGTCTACAGATTTGCCTAGTAAATTCCTTGGACATCTGCAAACCCTCCATTGTTGCATGTATTAATGCCATCTGCAAAAGCAGGCATGAGTGCGTGGGTAAAAAGACCCGCAACCGGGGCTTCAGGGTGCAGTTGACACTACTTTCTGTCTGTAGCCCCTCCATCACTAGCCACAAGCTCCCAAATTTACTTACCATTGCCATTGCATCTGGCTCAAATGGGACATTGTAGTTTTTGGCAATCTCAATCAGATATCTCTCCACCAGGATTTTGGGAGGTGCTTCTGTGCCCAGTTTATGCATTAACTATGGAAAGAGAGCAGGTTGGTGGATACTGGAAGGTACAATGAAATATCTCTTATTAACCAAGCTTGATCTGGGGAATTCAGCTATATGCCTCAGGCAGCAGGGGTTAGCATACATCACAGTGTAGGTAATCCATTTTAAACATTGTGTAATTGAAAGAAATTTACGAAAGTGCAAAAAGATAGATATGCATTATATTTAATTATGGGCAAATGCACCTAATTGTTTATTGTGCCTTTACATGTCCAATTTAATACATCCATAAAGAAATAGCCGTAGGGATTCTAAACCTTCTAAAAAGTAGAGTTGTTGCCCATAGCAACCATTCAAATTCAAGCATTTATCTAGTACATTCTAGAAAATGATAGCTACAATCTGATTGGTTGTTATGGGCAACACTTCCACTTTTCCTTTGTAGAAAGTTTAGTAAAACTACCATTTAGTGTGTTCTGTTACTATTTCTGGCTTTGTACAACAAAGAGTATTATGTTGCCACCGCAATACCATATATTGTAGATTTCAGTTACTGGGAAATTCTATCCATTCATATCTCCCACTTACTTTTTGACTGACTGTTCCAGTCTGGTTTGACCGACAGAGGTTTCCATACTCTTTACTGTATTTATGGCAGAGCTGACTGGCCACCTGTAACAAAAAGCAACCGGGTTACCCCTTCACAATATAACAGAGCGATCATGGGTTATTATGAGTGTGACGATTATGTAGTATATCGAATGACTGATTGTTATTTTCTGGTGAATTCATGAATGACAATGTATGTTGTATGTACCCTTGTAATGTAATCTCAACGTATGCTTTGCTAGATGACATAAGTTTGAACCTATGCAAGTCTTTTGAAACTAGGCAGACCCATGATAAGTAAGAATCTTGGAGTAGTTTGAAGCCCCAAAGTTGTAAATCATCTAGCAACTTAAGCAGAACAAGCAGAAGTGAGAGATTTTCTGAGGTGCCTAAACATATATCTTAGTGACAGATAATTTACTTTGGAAAGCTCTGTGTCACTTTGGGAATCAATCTGACTTAATTGAAAATGTAATTTCTAAGGTGGGGGTGAAAAGCCTGTAAGAAAGGTTTAAAATCTTCTGCCTTAACCTGTGCATTTTCATGAGGGGGTCTATCAAGACTGAAATGTCTCATTTTTCTCTATTGTGTTCCCTCACACACCAGGGGATTAATGTATCAAGCTGAGAGTTTTCCGGCAGGTTTGAAAAGTGGAGATGTTGCTTATAGCAATCAATCAGATTCTAGCTATCATTTTGTAGAATGTACTAAATAAATAATAGCTAGAATCTGATTGGCTTTTAAAACTCGCCGGAAAACTCTCAGCTTGATACATTTACCCCCAGGTCTTGTAAGTAGTGACTCTGATTTTAGTTACTATTATATTTTCTGAAAATTATTTGTGCAACATACTGTATGTCTTGTTATTAATTTTTGTAACGAAGCCTTGGAAACTTTTTTCAGATTAAATAAATTTAATCTAGTGTGTTCCCCGTGATTCTTTGAGAACTTAAAGAAGCCGAAGGAGGCTCATGCTATATGTATATATGATTTACGTGTGAAACATTAATAAGTGGTTCTGGTGAACGTAAGGACACCATTATAAATCCTTTGTGGTGGCAGAAAAGGTGTATTCATTGCTAAGTGACTAAGGTGACGCCAGTCACGGCCAGCTGTTCAGATTGCTGTATTTGGGACAGGCTGGGCATTCGTGACGATGAGATAACGAAAACAATTGCTGTTTGTCCACATTGCGCTCGACAAAGAACATCCTCCTCCCGCTGGAGAGTGTAACATTTTAAACAATTGTGTTACTTCATAAAAGATCATTTTGCATTTGGCTACAATCGTTTTACACTTCATTAATGGCCTCTTGTGACTGTTTTGTGTAAGGTGATACACAAAAAATATATAATGTAATGTATAATTTTGTTTGAAAATGGTGAAATATACTCCTTAGGGTAAATGTAGTAAAGAGCGATTTTTGCAAATTCCGATATTCGGCGACTTTGACAGTAAAATTTAAAACAACAATGTGCAAATCTTATGTCTGGGTATTAGCTATATGGACAGGTAGTAGAGCACATTGTCACCTGTGTCTGGGTACTAGATGTATGGACAGGTAGTAGAGCACATTGTCACCTATGTCTGGGTACTAGATGTATGGACAGGTAGTAGAGCACATTGTCACCTGTGTCTGGGTACTAGCTATATGGACAGGTAGTAGAGCACATTGTCACCTGTGTCTGGGTACTAGATGTATGGACAGGTAGTAGAGCACATCGTCACCTGTGTCTGGGTACTAGATGTATGGACAGGTAGTAGAGCACATTGTCACCTGTGTCTGGGTACTAGATGTATGGACAGGTAGTAGAGCACATCGTCACCTGTGTCTGGGTACTAGATGTATGGACAGGTAGTAGAGCACATCGTCACCTGTGTCTGGGTACTAGATGTATGGACAGGTAGTAGAGCACATTGTCACCTGTGTCTGGGTACTAGCTGTATGGACAGGTAGTAGAGCACATTGTCACCTGTGTCTGGGTACTAGATGTATGGACAGGTAGTAGAGCACATTGTCACCTGTGTCTGGGTACTAGATGTATGGACAGGTAGTAGAGCACATCGTCACCTGTGTCTGGGTACTAGATGTATGGACAGGTAGTAGAGCACATCGTCACCTGTGTCTGGGTACTAGATGTATGGACAGGTAGTAGAGCACATCGTCACCTGTGTCTGGGTACTAGATGTATGGACAGGTAGTAGAGCACATCGTCACCTGTGTCTGGGTACTAGATGTATGGACAGGTAGTAGAGCACATCGTCACCTGTGTCTGGGTACTAGATGTATGGACAGGTAGTAGAGCACATCGTCACCTGTGTCTGGGTACTAGATGTATGGACAGGTAGTAGAACACATCGTCACCTGTGTTTGGGTACTAGCTGTATGGACAGGTAGTAGAACACATCGTCACCTGTGTCTGGGTACTAGCTGTATGGACAGGTAGTAGAGCACATTGTCACCTGTGTCTGGGTACTAGATGTATGGACAGGTAGTAGAGCACATTGTCACCTGTGTCTGGGTACTAGATGTATGGACAGGTAGTAGAGCACATTGTCACCTGTGTCTGGGTACTAGATGTATGGACAGGTAGTAGAGCACATTGTCACCTGTGTCTGGGTACTAGATGTATGGACAGGTAGTAGAGCACATTGTCACCTGTGTCTGGGTACTAGATGTATGGACAGGTAGTAGAGCACATTGTCACCTGTGTCTGGGTACTAGATGTATGGACAGGTAGTAGAGCCCATTGTCACCTGTGTCTGGGTACTAGATGTATGGACAGGTAGTAGAGCACATTGTCACCTGTGTCTGGGTACTAGCTGTATGGACAGGTAGTAGAGCACATTGTCACCTGTGTCTGGGTACTAGATGTATGGACAGGTGGTAGAGCACATTGTCACCTGTGTCTGGGTACTAGATGTATGGACAGGTAGTAGAGCACATCGTCACCTGTGTCTGGGTACTAGATGTATGGACAGGTAGTAGAGCACATCGTCACCTGTGTCTGGGTACTAGATGTATGGACAGGTAGTAGAGCACATCGTCACCTGTGTCTGGGTACTAGATGTATGGACAGGTAGTAGAACACATCGTCACCTGTGTTTGGGTACTAGCTGTATGGACAGGTAGTAGAACACATCGTCACCTGTGTCTGGGTACTAGCTGTATGGACAGGTAGTAGAGCACATTGTCACCTGTGTCTGGGTACTAGATGTATGGACAGGTAGTAGAGCACATTGTCACCTGTGTCTGGGTACTAGATGTATGGACAGGTAGTAGAGCACATTGTCACCTGTGTCTGGGTACTAGATGTATGGACAGGTAGTAGAGCACATTGTCACCTGTGTCTGGGTACTAGATGTATGGACAGGTAGTAGAGCACATTGTCACCTGTGTCTGGGTACTAGATGTATGGACAGGTAGTAGAGCACATTGTCACCTGTGTCTGGGTACTAGATGTATGGACAGGTAGTAGAGCCCATTGTCACCTGTGTCTGGGTACTAGATGTATGGACAGGTAGTAGAGCACATTGTCACCTGTGTCTGGGTACTAGCTGTATGGACAGGTAGTAGAGCACATTGTCACCTGTGTCTGGGTACTAGATGTATGGACAGGTGGTAGAGCACATTGTCACCTGTGTCTGGGTACTAGATGTATGGACAGGTAGTAGAGCACATCGTCACCTGTGTCTGGGTACTAGATGTATGGACAGGTAGTAGAGCACATCGTCACCTGTGTCTGGGTACTAGATGTATGGACAGGTAGTAGAGCCCATTGTCACCTGTGTCTGGGTACTAGATGTATGGACAGGTAGTAGAGCCCATTGTCACCTGTGTCTGGGTACTAGATGTATGGACAGGTAGTAGAGCACATTGTCACCTGTGTCTGGGTACTAGATGTATGGACAGGTAGTAGAACTCATTGTCACCTGTGTCTGGGTACTAGATGTATGGACAGGTAGTAGAGCACATTGTCACCTGTGTCTGGGTACTAGATGTATGGACAGGTAGTAGAGCACATTGTCACCAGTCTTGATACCATGTTACATGTACACAACCATCAATATTCCAAACACACATTTCAGTTATGCCCACTCACTATCTTCAGTTCGGAGACCTCTGTCTGCAGACGTGGAGCAGCCCAGATGAGGGTGGACACAGCTTCAGTCAGTCCTGGTTCCAGCTCCCTGTATTAAGAGAGATCATGGTTTATAAATGGGAGTTGGGTCATTATTTTCGGAGGCATTGTTCTATTATCATTGCTGTGTCTCTCAGCTTCTATCAATTATTAAGACTGAACTTAACCTGGTATCTGAGCAATTAATTCACGTGTTTGCAGTTTAACCTATCGGGTAAATATTACATTCATCTACCTGCATGTACCTTTTTTTGGACTGATGTTGTTATGATATGTTTTGGTTGAAATATATAACCATTGATATTATCTGTTTTGATGTGATTTCTTTTGTTTTGTTATCTACTGATGTTTATAGTTCACTGGGTGGATTTAACATGTTTTGGATCTCACCTTAACCTAACCAGTAAATTGGGTAACTATTTTGGTCCTGTTCAAGTATTTGCCAATCGAGCATTGTATTTGTTGTGGGGCCCTCAAAATACTGCAGTATAAGTCATCAGCTTAAAGAGCAGGTAAAGGCAATTTTTTACATTAATATATATCAAGTCATGTGTATTACTTAGGTGAATTATATACCTGAAATAACTGTAGTGTTTATACTAAGTACATATATCCCAGCATGCTCTATGTCGCACCTTGCTGTGGGTCGCGTCTTAGAAGGGAAGTGATTCTCTAACTTGGGGGTGACTGACAACTTTAAATAAAAGTAATATCGGAAACTGCGCTACTAATGGGTAAAAGGGAAAAGAGGTGAAACTGCTACCCAGAACACCTCAGCAACAGATGTACAACCAAAACTTAATGGTAACTAATAAGTGTCAGGAGCAAAATGGAGAAAGACGTAGGGGTAGGAGTAGGGACAGGAAAATCAGAAAAATGTGGCTGTGTAGAAGGTTGCCTCCGATGGGCCTAAGTGTAGTGGGAAGATGTCTTGACAGATATCTTAGTAATAAGTGAATGTAAAGTAAATGACAAAAAGGATATGTAATCAGTGATGTTCAAAATCATTTGTAAGTCTTTTGGTGACCACAGTACAATTCAAAGTTGTGTCCCAAGGACCAAAATTACAATACAGATACCAGGGGGTAAATGTAGTAAACAGCGCTTTTTGCAAGTGGTCGATATTCAGCGAGTTTGACACTTAATATTAAAACAGTAATGACTTTAAGGGCAAATCTTGCAAAAAGCGCTGTTTAATCCATTTACCCCCCGGTCTGATTCATCCAGCACGTATCTGCTGATTTTGTGCGTATCATACGCAAAATCACTCTGCGCATGCCCAGAACCGGACATACGCAACTAAACGCAGCCACGTTCACTGCATCTACGTACGCGAAGGACACTTACTACAGCCTACGATCTCTGGGGGTGAGCGGGACAGGGAAGGGGTGTTTGCACGTAGTCAATGTACAGTAAGCGTGTGCCAAACTGGAGTGCACGCAGTCACGTCCTAATCCAGCTCTGGCCATTGCAAAGGTACTTGATTTTCTGCCGTATCTCTTGCTCCAGCTACAGGGCTGGTCTAAGTCCTGATCAGTAGTGATGACAGTCTCCTTTGTATGCTATAGTTTAATAAACTGCTTCCTCTGAAGGCTCCTCTCTGCACTGCTTAAGTAGTCCCGGCCATTCTAACCCCTGATTGACTGAACTCGCTCAGTCTCAGCTCTATAGACAGATAGCAGGGTAAGCAGCCTATAAAAAAAGAGCTTTATCAGGGAAAATTCTTCGGGGAATAAAGTACTGGTTTAGGATTAGGGAACGGCTTCAGTTTTCAGAAATGGAAGGGGGTGTTAATACTTTGATTTTTAACATGGTTGTATGTATAAATAGGGGTAGTTTAGGTCAAAGATACCAATTACCCCATTCCCCATAGTCTTGCATGCAGTCATTTCAGATTTTGAACACTAGGGATATATTTACTAAACTGCTGGTTTGAAAAATTGGAGATGTTGCCTATAGCAACCAATCAGATTCTAGCTATCATTTATTTTGTACATTCTACAAAATGACAGCTAGCATCTGATTGGTTGCTATAGGCAACATCTCCATCTTTTAGTAAATATACCCCTAGGTTTTGACAATCATACTAGGCTTACTTCATTGATTGGATTAACCCAAACCGTGCCAGGAGCAGGTCACAGTAAAGTTCCAGGATCTCCATGGCCTCCACCAGGTAATCTTCTCGGATAATGTGCTCCACCCGGATCCGCGCTCTCTCATCCTTTCCACACGATAAATAGTCCGCAATCTCCTTCCTGGATTTCATTGCCATTTCAGCTACAAGGATATCAATATTCAGTTCATTAAAGGCACAGCGGACACTTCTCATGGAGAAATAGAGGAGCGTGTGGCCTACACGCCAGGCACACGATAAATAAAATATACTCACTTTTCTTCTTTTCCAGGAGTTTCAGACGGTTGATGACAAGTCTTAGATTGACCCGCAGGCGTTCGGCCTTGAACCCTGAGCCCATCATGGTACCTCTGCCTCTAAAATAAAAAGAAAAAAGTTTCAATATACAATTTACTAGGTCTAACCGATTGCATTCTTTGTACCGTGGATGTCAATAGTCTTTTCATCCCTCCCCTGAGGGGGCATTGGTTGGACGCTTCTGTACACCAAGAGGAGAGTACATTAACCACAGATGTTCATTAAAAAAAACCTATGGATCGCGTCACCTACTTATCTGCTGCAAGATTTCATCCTAAACCTTGTAAACAGGATCTACCCTCTATCCAGCTAAGATTAGGTTGAATTCTAGGGGTAGTAATGATCTTTTTAACTTTAGGGTGGGTTAACTGGTTGATGATTTTGCACACAGTTTACAACCGTCGTATGCTTGACCACATTTGCCAAAGGTGGGCGGTTGGTTGGACACGGCATATGTGACCCTTGGTTTTGGTACTGGGAGCGGTTTCCAATGGCCTTTGGGAGCACTTGATTGCCTGAGCACCTCTCCACATAAAGTTATATAGGATAAAGTAAATAAAACGCTGTCGCCATATTTTTATATTTTCTCCACTGCTTGGTGTTGTGCCATCAGGGCCGTAACTAAGGCTGTGCGATACGGGCGACCGCCCAGGGCGCAACGCTGAAGGAGGGCGCATTTTTCGAATGTTTTAGGTCCATTTGGTTAAAGTTGAGGGCTAATGGGCGGCAGTTTTGTTTCTCGCCCCAGGCGCTAAGATTTTAAGCTACGGCTCTGTGTGTCATTATGAGTGCCATTATGAAGTGAATTTACGGGACACTGGGGCAGATTGTCTCCCCGTCTAAGGTCATGCTAAAGTTTAATACTAGTCTGCAAACATCCAATCTTTTCCTATTGGTTTGTGCAAATAAGTTGTGTTAATGGCGTGATTTTAACTCACCTTTACAGGTGTGTTTAGCTTATCTCTAATGGAAAATAATAATTTATTTAATCATTTACATGGACAATATCAGTGAGCCAGTCTTTTGTTTATGAGGTAGTTTCTCTCGGCTAAATATCCGGTGAAACTCGAAGCTCAGGTGAATGATAAGACAGGAACAGGAGCCAGAACTGGACAGACCGGTGTGTGTGAGTAATGCGAGACTGTGGTCAGCTGACATGAGAGACATTTCTATGCAGTCATAGTCGTCAGGAAGTGTTTGTAAAGCCCAGAAACTCACACAGACCGACAAAGCCTTTTGGAACAGTCAGTGATTTCTGTACAGTATGACATATTGAATTTATTATTCTATTGCTCATTAATAGTGTACATGTTCTCCTGCTGTTGCTGAACTACACCTTCCAGCAAGGTCTACCAAGAAGCAACGCACGTTATCCCCTCCTGCCTTTATATAATGAGCGTTATTACACTTGGCATACAAAAAAAAAATGTGAAAACACAATAATCAGCTCTAAAAACTCATAGGGGAAATATATATAATGAAGATAAACAAAATGTAACAATGGAACATTCTAAAGCTACGATTGGCTACGGGCTGGATCTAGCCCTACCCACTTCAAATCATGAAAACAAAAAGAGCTAATATAAGCAATCACATCCTATAAGGCGCCTGAACATACAAACATATTGACAATAACGTTAATAAACCTCCGTAACAGTTATTGTTTTTTGTTTGGAATGTAAACTATATTTTTTTTGCTATTTTTTTACATTTTACGTTGATTAATGATTTTATATGTAAACTTTCATCAATGTCCATGTACAAATATATTTTTATAAACAGGCTTGTATAGAAGTTTTATTAACAGGCAATCAACAAAATACAGTAACCTAATATCCTATAAACACTGTGTCTTGTGTAAAACAATGACGCTGGATTGGTAATATAAAGTTATACAGTAGGTTCATGTTATAGTTTGCCAGGTACTAGGTTATATAAAATAGAAGTATTTACCTGTGCTGGCTTTGGTAGGTCCTGGCAGCAGAGGAATGAGACAGACGTGGGGATCCAAGGACTGAGCAGTCTGACAGGCTATGTGAGAATATGTTATTGTAGCAGAGGGAGCAACAAGTAGGCACGTGTTCTGTGCGGTGACATCATCGCTGGGTGTGGTTCACGTGATGTGTGACCTCACTGTACCATACCTTACCTGGGTATGTGTGCATACACCTTGCCCTGTCCCACATTGAGCATGTCAGCAGGAGCAATGAGGAAGCTGAAGAGTGGGTGGAGAAAGAAAACACAATCCAGCAACTACGGTATTTCTGGAAAAATATTATTCTGACTTTGCTAATAATATTACAGTGAGCAATTGCAGCTTTAAATGTGCTTTAACCACTATTTTTGGACTTTTTGGGTTGTTCACGTTACAACATCAATATCAGTAAAGTGTTTGTGCAGTACCCACACATTATACCTTGTTTTTTTCAGAAGACGTTGAATTTTCAAACAACATCCTTAGTTTGCGTTTATCTCCAAATGTGCATAATTTTTTTTCTTCAAAACACTACCAAGAAATACTAGTGTCATCAATCTATTTCCAAAACAGCGGAAGGCTGAATTCTATCTGTCTGATGGTGTATTGCAACCGTGAGTGAATTATAGTGCCCTCAATGACGTTATTGTTCATTACTGTTTTCACTAAGATTGATCTTCGGGGCTTGTAATCTACTCGCACTGGACATTTTTAATTTTTAGCTATGCCTTTTGGACTCTCTAATGCTCCTGTCACTTTTCAACATTTTGTAAACACTAAACAGTGTCTTCTGTGATGTGCTAGATCAGTAGGTGGTCATTTATTTCTATGATCTTAATCTTTTCCCAAACATTGGCTGAAAATTAGCACCACATTCAAGCTGTTCTAGGGCATCTAAGGGCACATCAGTTGTATGCTGTGAGGGTACTGGGTTTATCTGGTCCAATTCTACCCACTTCACACTGGCTGGCCACCCATGGGTGCCTTACTATGCCAGGGAAGCCTACCCAGTACCTACTCAGGTTCCTATAGTCACTCAGGCAAATAGAGTTAGAAAGTAAAACAATACATTTACTGCAATCAGAACAATCGCCTGAATATTATATACACACAGTAAATAAATGCTAGGCAGGTTTACCACATCATCTGTCCCTTACCCCACTAGCTTAAGGAGTTACAGTCACCTGGCTGTCCTGATTTGCAGAATCCAAAACCCATGAATTTCTCTCAGCAGTAGATGTAGTTCAATAGTAGAGAATGAAAACTCAACAGCAGCTATCCTGCACCTTCCAGCAAAATCCTCCAGCAAAAAAAAAAAATCTATCTCCCTCCTCCCCCCGAGTCACTCCTTATATCCAGGGTCAAATTTCCACACTGCTTTCCCCTCCCTGGGCACACCCCTTGCTCTCTTCCTCTTAAACATTGGTGGGTGCTTGACTAGGGGGTTGGAGGGGGGAGTGGCGATGAGCTGTAATTCCACAGGGGCTCCCCTGCTGGGTTCCAGACAAATGTCTGCTTTAGTCCTGTGGAGGACAATGGATACTAATTGGTCTCCCCCACCTCCAGAGATAGGATAGCAGTCAGCCCCTCCTGAAATTAACCCCTTACACTAGTTTGTGATGTCACAGGGTCCCCAGCTGTTCCATGCTACCTGTAGAGAAAAGAGGGGAGAATGAATGTAGCTACAGGCCCCTCACCTGTATACTGGAACTTGATCCTTACCCATAATTCACTTGGCTTCACTTTAAGAACAATGAATAACAGCTTCACTGCAATATCAACAACATACAATAAAAAATATACATCATTAAAATGAGCTACAATGACCCCTTATCCACATGCAATTAGACACTACAGTTGTACTCTGATGGGGAATAAAAACAGAGCTATAAAATGTATACTTGTTATATTCCACATTTTGTAAGAAACGAGGGACAGGCTGGTTAAGGTGTTATCAAATCTGTTTCATCACATATTCCAAGCTGGAGAAATGTGTATTTGAGACTGAAAGTATTGAGTTCTTGGGACATGTTATTACTAAAGGAGATATTGAGATGGATCCTATAAAAACCCAGGCTATCGAGAATGGGCCTATCTTTAAGTATCTTAAGGCTGTTCAGCGATTTTTGTGATTTTCTAATTATTATGACAAATTCATTGAGAACTGTTCAAAAATAATTTAACCCATCTCTTAGTCCTAAAGGAGCCTTTTATTGGCCTAAAACTGCTCAGGAAACTTTTTCTACTAATGTATTTTTTGAAAAACTTCACCTAAGAATAACAATAAGAACAGCATAACTTGACTGTAAGAACCTGGAATTAAAACATTAGCACTGTAACTGGACTAATGCATTGTAGTGTTCAAGCCAAGAGTCTCAAAGCTCAGAACTATTACTTAAAATAAATGATTAAAGCACATTAATTGGTAAGCAAGATTGTCATAGCTGTCTCAATCAGGTCTTGGCTTTTGGTGCCTTTGGGAGATCTGGTAACCGTGGTCCAGTTCTTGGTTGGAGCACATACCGGCAAGGATCGATGTTGCCGTAGGCAAGGAGGGACTGGGCTTCCTCTAAATTCTTAACTAAATAGTGTTTATTCTGGTGCCATACAAGAAGTCTGATTGATTAGTCCATCCATACTTTATGTTTTGACCTTGCAATAGGGTGGTGATAGGTCTGGAGGGAGAGATCTTGGAAGATCTGAAGCTGTGCGTGCATTGTCATAGTTAAAATTCTGTCTTTATAATAAGTAAGTGAGGAGCCCTCTGGTGGCGTTATTGGGGCTAGCTCGGATTAACAAAACTAATGAAATATCCCAGAGTTAGAAACAGAAACACTCACTGCTTGACTTAGATGGAAGGTTTTAAGTGAGCGCTTGAGTCCTCTGTTTGATCTCATTTAGATGTTGTAGGGAAGCAGCCAGGACATATTTGGCAATTCCACTAAATTAACTACTTATCTGTGAGATTTTTTTTTATTTCTTTTTCACTCAAAAAGCTTTTTATTACAGTTTCCAAAGAAAAAACAAAATATATATGTATAAATGAACAATCACAGTTCAAATGACAGGTAAATAGATCAGGTATCTTAAACAAACATACATCTAACCAAAAAAAAGAATATAGACAGGGGGGGGGGTACATTATCTAAAGGAGAGAAGGATTGGGGGGAGAAGAGACATCACCGGGAGCCACCCTGGGTGGATAGTCAATGGGGCAGATGGAGGGCCCTTCACATGATCTGACTATGGTCATGGGGAGGAAATATGGTCCCTAATTGGACATAGAGGGCAAAGCCACGGGTATATGAGTGGCATAATAATCAGACCAGGTAGAATACTTGAAGCCAATAGTTTCCATCACACAACTATGCTCTGATTGTTTGCAATAATTTTAGAGAGAGGCAGAGGAGCCGGGCTCTTCCAATGCTGAGCAATAGCCGCTCTAGTGACGATTAAAATATGGCCCGCAACATACCGGTGATGAGCCAGAAAGTCAGGTGGGTATAGTTGGCCAGAGATGGTTGGGGTGTGACAGGTAATAAAGTTACTTGCTGAATAAGTCCAAATACTTGTCCGGCAGAGGTTTAATTTTGGGGCAGGTTCAAAATATCTGGAAGAGGGATCCGACTTTCCCTCACTCTCTCCAAAAGGTCTGAGATACCAAGGCCCAAATTTTATGCAATTTAAGTGGGGTGTAATATAATCTATGGATCATTTTAACGAGCATATCTCAGTGGTTGATGCATTTCGACATCTTGTATACATTTTTGAAAATGTGATTCCAGTCCTCATCTGTCAGGGAGAGACCAAGGTCAGATTCCCAATGCACTTGGACTTGCAACTTACAATGCTCAGGCGCTGTCAGGAGACATTTTCACCAAGCGGATACGCCCCCAGCATGGGAACGTGAGTAAATTAGAAGCTTCACAAGTGGCGGGGGAGGGGTCGCAGTGGGGACTGGCAAGACTCCTGCGACTGGATCCAATGCCGTACCTGGAGGTATTTGTAGAAATCAGAGGCTGGGATCTGAAAGCGCTCCTGGAGAGAGGAGAACGGTACCAAAACAACCCGCTTAAAAACGTCTGAGACCCTAAAGACTCCCCGGATAGCCAAAGATCCAGGCACAAGTCTGGAATTAAATATGCGAGAAGAGAAAGGTTAGAGGAGGGAAGAGAAAAGTCCTGAACCACCTTCACCAGCTTATCCCAGCTCGCTAGGGAATCCCTAACACTATGCAAAGTAGACACTGAGGCTGGCCTAGACTTCCCATCCAACCAGAGCAAGTCCTCCAGCAGAAGTGAGGATACTACAAGGGCCTCTATACAGACCCATGGTTTACAAGGGTGAGGAGCTGTCCAGTCCTTAAGCTGATCAAGCCTCGCGGCTTGCTGATAGAGTTCCAGGTCAGGGGCTGCAAGGCCACCTCTTAATTTAGAACGAAACAGACGTGACCGAGCAATCCTAGAGCGCCTGTCTCTCCACACCAGGGGCAAACGCAGGATTTGTAGAGGGGGGTTTCCACACCACACCGCCAGTGGGCATGGCCAGCATGGGGGCGTGGCTATAATTTTAGACTGTGCTTGGCTGCTCTCCAAATCGTCCTATCCCCATAATATACATGGGCAATGCTACGTGCACTACTGTTAGGTCTACGCAGCTCTCCCTTTTCAAGCAGCGCTGTGTGAAGTGGGAGCAGGGTCCAGCCATCTCAATTATACAGTGCCCCGGGCTTGGAGGGGGGTTTCCAGGCACTAGAAAACCCCCTCGGTTTGCCTACGCACATAAACCGCAAGGCACTCGCGTACAACTTATTGAATATTTGATGAGGAACCACAGCTGGAATGGATCTGAACAAAGTACAACAATTTTGGCGGGAACATCAATTTAAGTGCAGCTACCCTACCAAGCCATGAGACCTCAAACTCTGCTCATGAAGTGGTAAGAGCTATAAGGTGGTGCAGGAGTGGGGAATAGTTGTATTCTATGAGGTCTTTAGGGTGGGAGGGGATATGGATTCCCAGGTATTTAAGGGATGAGGGGCACCAGTGAAATTTGTTAGTTGACTGGAGGGAGAGGAGTCTAACCTGCGGCAGTCCCACTCCCATAGCTTCTGATTTAATAGAGTTTATTTGTGATATTTTAAAAAAAAATTCTGAAGTGTCAGATTAGCTTTCCTTCTTAATTATTTTAGCTGATTGCTCGAGCTGTTCTGCCATTGGTAGAAAGTGGAGGAGCGGTGGGAGGCTCACTCTGATCACGTGATCTTAAGTGGTTACTGATCTAACACTTAATTTATATTTAAAGACCCGGTATTTGCATAGACCTCACAATTATTTACACTTAAGCACATTATTACAAGCAATCATATCATATACAATCTCACTCTTTTTTTAACAGAAAGGTTACTTAAGTTGTTAATAATAGAAATGGGGATCATTCTGTAGGGTACTGCATATAGGAATAGTTCAATAGTTTTCTCATTGTCTGTGCTATAAGTGTGTTTAGTAGTCTGAAAAGCTACACATACAAATACCTTGTATAGTGACATCAGTAAATGACCCTCCGGAGATGCAGACCGGACAGTTCATTGAATTTTAAAAGCCTGGTAGGGTCCAGTGCTGTTCCCATAGAATGACACCAAATATCACCTCTGTCCTTAAAAGTAATCTCAGGCAATCATTTTAATCATTCGTTTACAAATACGGTATCAGTGTGTCATTATTGCCAATTGGCCTGCAATAACATACAGAATACACACGGCTGTAGACGACACTCATGTTTTGCGTTTCTGTAATGAGCGCAGTCTATGTCAAACAAAAGGCAGCATGGAGGCACAGTGGTTAGCATTGCCCCTTATAGCACTGGGGTCCTGAGTTAGATTCCAGCCAGGAGCCCAGCTAGCTGAGTGAATGGAGGAAGAGAGATTGTGCAGAGAGAACTGGCTGCTCTTGTAGATAGACAGTGTATCAGACCCTACCAGGCCTGATTCACGTTTGGGCGCAACCTGCATGCAACTTGCGCTTAAAAGACAAGCACGGAACTTAGAGCGTAGATCCGACCATATTCAAATTCCAGATACGTTTCCATTTGAATCTGGGTGTAAGTGCGCTCTGCCTAAACGTTACTCGCCGTATGTTAACAGGCGGCAGTACAAGGATATGACCAATATAAGGCAACATTCGAACGCACACAAAACAATTCTATTATAAAATAAACTAACAACTCTAAACTATTCATTAATAAAAATATGGATTGTTAACAAAGAAAAAAATATATTATTTTTAACATTTAATACATAAATCGAGATGTTCTAAATGCTTACTGTACATACAATGCGCTTTTATGGTCAATCTCACTTGCATACACTTGTTCTGTGCTAGCTAGTGGCACGCATAGGTGTAGTCTGTAATAAAAGACAGATGATGTGTCTGTCATCACTATCAGTTGGCGCATACACCTGTTCTGTTGCTGGTGCAAGTGATACGGCTAAAACAAGCGAGAAACCCAGGGCAGAATCTGCGTCGGAACGCCCTTACTGTACATTACCTACATTTGTCAGCCCCTCCCCCCCATATAAACGTAGGTAAACGTATACTTGCCAACTCTCCCTGAAATAGGGGTAATCCTCCCTCACTCCCTGAAGAGTCTGGCATTCTCCTTGATGCTGAGCCAGTCAGTACAAGACGTGATTGGCTTCGCCATCTGTGGCATGATGACACAGTTCAGAAATTGTGTCCTATGTGCATGTATTGATGCCTATGGAGGTGGCCATTTTCATGGAGACCAAGATTTAATCAAAGACTGGCAGTTAAGACAACATGACTTCAGTAATGGAGACAGAAATGTAAAAGACACTTTAGTCTCTAGAGATTCATTAGCTGCTTTTCTTTAACGCATAGTTGCCTACTTTCTCGGTATGTCCAGGAGACTCCCGCATTAATGATGCAAATATAGCGTCACCTTAGCCCCACCCACTGCTGTATATGGCCAACAATCATTTAGGGGAGGGGCCAAAATGATGTGATTCATCAAGCTCCGCCCCCACATGCCATCCTCCCCCGGGATCTCTCTGAAGCCAACGAGGAAAAGTTGGCAAGTAGGGTTTTTAGCGTTGGGTCAGTTTCAGAGCCTGCGCAGAGCTATTACACACAAGATACGGGACGCAAACGGACTTACGTCCGAACATGAATCAGGCGCACAGTGCTTACAAATACAGTAATCGTTACAGATAGAAAATCTTCAATGTGAAATTGTATTGTTGTTGATCTATTTATAACAAGACAGTGACTAATGTTAAAAACATTAAAAAATTAAAACTTTTGTTTTGTTCATGACAGTGTCTCTTTAAGCTCTTTCAGTCTATTTGCCAGCTGGTCTATATCCTCTCCGCCCTGTTTGTTTTTAATCTCCGCCTCTTGATTGTCAGTCCACAGATCTGGTTTGAATCCAAAATCTACAATTGACAGCACAAAGTTATATTACCAGCCATGTAAAACAATAATCTCTCATTCACATATTAATTTTCCCTTTTACAAACATGTCAATAAGCCTACAATCCTGTAAATAATAACGTTATAATCGTCATTGTGATTATAGGTGCTCAGGCTCGGTTTTCCGAAAATCGAAAACCCCCCCCGGAACATCGCCAATCCGAGTTCCGAGCCAAGCTGACTCAGTACTTTCCCGCGTCCTCAGATCTGAATCGAGGAAAAACGTCATCGTCGCATCGTCGGATCTCGCGGGTTTTGGATTCCATAAGTACCTCCCTTCCCAGGAGATACAGTGCCATTGCTCACACAGAAACAGGGGTAGCAGTGTTCTTGTCACTCTCCAGTCTCCAGTGACATTGCTCAGTACCATTGCTCACACAGAAACAGGGGTAGCAATGTTCTTGTCACTCTCCAGTCTCCAGTGACATTGCTCAGTACCATTGCTCACACAGAAACAGGGGTAGCAATGTTCTTGTCACACTCCAGTCTCCAGTGACATTGCTCAGTGCCATTGCTCACACAGAAACAGGGGTAGCAGTGTTCTTGTCACTCTCCAGTCTCCACTGACATTGCTCAGTGACATTGCTCACACAGAAACAGGGGTAGCAGTGTTCTTGTCACTTGACAAAAATTGTCTGGAAATGACTGGAAATTAATGTTATTGAGATTAATAAAAATGTCAGTAAAAAAAGGAGCCAAATAATGTGATTTTAGCATCTTTTAGTAATTTTAAAAATGATCCAAAACCAAAATACGGGGGTCAGTGCACATCCCTAATTGTGACGTGACCATGCCCCCTGTTTCACTGCAGTGGACTTCCATGTTGGGAGGTAAGCACTGTGTATCTGTGTGTTAAATAACTGATTCATTTTGAGTAACACTGATGTATTTTAAGGTTTAATGTACCCATTACTGTAAATTATTACAAATATTATAAGTCACCTCTGTGTTCTGTGTAAAAGAGCCAGAAATAGGTATTATAAATCATAAAATACATTACTGAAATATTTTTGTGGCACTATAGGAATCTTCTTTGGGTTGGGGCCTTTAAAGATATCTGCTCGTTATTTAAATGTGTCCACATGCTGCAAATATCGCAGCATATAGCAGGTACCTAGACTGTATCGGGCTTGAGGACACCAGACAAGGTGATGCCACTGTGCACGGCATGTTATAGTACAACTTCTTACGCACGACCTCCGTCTATCTGGGTTTAATGGAAAGCACACATTACATTTTTTTACAAGAAGAGTGGCATGAACATCGGAAAGTCTAACCCAGGATCTCTCTTCAGGACCATATCCAGCCAAATAAAATTATTCTCCTCCAGCAAATAGTCGTGGGGCAAAGTATGGGTAACGCAATATGGTAATGCAACATAGTGGGTGCGGTCCTTACTTGGGGTGAGCCTTTATTTTATTTCATTTTAAATATCCTTTCAAACCATGTGTGTATGAGACAACAAAACAGTAGATCATAGCTAACAAAGATAAATTACCTAAATTCCCCTACACAGCAAGTGACACCATTCTCCTGGGAGTGATTTGCTGTGTAGGAGAGTGGCGGTCATTATTCAGTCTAATATGCTAGGTTATTATATATATATATATATATATATATATATATATATACACAGTATATATCAACTTTGAAAATAGATTTCTTGGAAAAATTGCACCCACCAAATAAAGACAAACCCACTTTAATTTTCTACCCAACGCGTTTCACCGTCCTCATCACATCCATTAGTAATCACAGCCAAAACGGTGTTGCAATGTAAAAACATTTTCACTCTGCACATTTTACAAATTAGAGGCAACATTAGTGCTCTCACACAAACATATTCTATTTGTCACCATTGATACGTTAAGGTACAAGGTGCCTATTGCTCGACTAATTATCCACAAAACTCTGGACAAGGACTGTACTCCAATTACAGGGGGAAGTTTTAGGCTAACTCGTTTTGCAGAGTTGTTTCCTACTTGGTTTATTCTTTCTCCATTTGTGGATTTACTTTTAGTTATTGGTGACTTGGATTTCTCTTATCGTTCCCCACCCGGGGCCTGATTCATTAGTGATCTTATCTGACGTTTTTTGCTTATCTTAAGCAAATCCACTCTGTGCATGCCCAGAAAAGGCAGATAAGAAGCAAAATCCACTGCGTAAGTGAAGAATTTCTTAAGTTAAGATGAAAATCCATCTTAACTTCACTCTTATCTCCCACGTTTCTTCTTAAAATAAGCATCTTAACTTTTTCACAAGATAAGATCACTAATGAATCAGGCCCCTTGGTTACCATCATTCATTTGGTCACGTGACTCCAGTAGGTGCTCCTACTGGTTAATATTATAGGTTTGTGTCAAAATGATGCACTCACCCAGTGTTGGCGATGGATCCAGATTGTCTGATTTCAGCTGTGGAGAAAGAGAGGCCACACACTTGGATTATTTTATTGTACTACACTTGTATCACATACTTTTCATGAAAAATGTTTTCAAACAATTCAAAGTGTAACATCACCAAAAATTGCATTTTTACCCCCCCTAATTAATAGGTTTGTAGGGGTTCCATGCATCTCACACGCTTCAGAACAACGTGCACGTACTGCCGCAAAGATGGGTCGTAGTAACGCAACACAGGGCGTCACCGTCAGCCTTCCCCCCCCCCCTTTTCTTCCCCTAACAACACCTCTTCTGCACGCTGGCATCTGCAACATCCAGAACCAAATAAAGACCCCTGGACAAGATTCTGGTTTGGGTCTCTTTCCTATCATCACTTGCCAAAAAAAACCTAAAAATAGTTTAAGGTAATCTTGGCCCCACAGGGGTGCAAGCCAAGGTTGTTTATAGGATGATTCGGCTATGGAGACTAAGAAGGGGCGCCGGTTAGTGACACATCCCCCCCCCATATCCACAACAATCCTGGAATCGGGATGATAGTTCTCATCTGTTCTCTCAAATTCACCTAAATGGAGACATTTGAGAGATATATGTTGGTATTTATATCATCAATAGAAACTGTGTACATTTCCTCAGCCTATATATTGTATATTTATATTTGTGTGGTCAGATGTATTTATACTTCATACATCTCACCAGTGAGATTAGCGAGAATAGATAGCTAACGCTACACTTTCAATTCATAATAAAATAATACATACCAATTAGATGTATTTATTTTTTATGATAAATAGGCCTCTTAGTGACATTGGGGTCTATTACCGAAAGAAGAAAGAAAAGAATGCTGGACCCTCATTGGTGCACTGTTCAGTGCCACAAAAGTTAGATATACTGTGTATTCTAAACCAAAATTAATAGTAGTAAAACCTTTATTGCTTGAATCAATAAAATGTCAATAAAAAGCAGCAAGTGAAATAAAACAGTGTATTAAAACTGCTGAATGCGACTTTCGATCTCTTCATTTAACATCATGGTTATGTGAATAATTAATAGTGTATTTTCACTTGTGGCAGACGAATATATAATCACCCTCGTATTGGGAAAGCATGTATCTAAACAATATTATTAATAATGTCTTATTGGTTTCCAATATTTAGATTACTGTTTATTGCTGATCAAAATGCCAAATAATAAGAAAAAAGCAGTCAGAATGGTTCAATTACTCGATCTAATGCTAGAAATCAAACCTCAAATATTGATATAATGAAATTCTGACAGCTGATTCTAGAATGTTAATAGCGGTTAGTTAGCCGGTTTCTAGCTGTATCGATGGTGGCGGGGGGTGAATTGCTTACTGCCTGTTGAAATTACTAGCTTGGAATTGGACAACATAACCATCTAGAGTAACATTATTATTGTGGATCAGTCAGCAAACGCTGACGCGCATTTCGCTGTATAGTCTTCTCTAGGCAAAACATTGTGTGCAAGCTGGTGTTCTGTCTTGGTCTCATATTGGATTAATATGACTATGCCAATCTTACCTCTACCCTCTGTTTGGGACTTACCGAACTACTTCCGGGACTTTCATATAGATGTGGAAATAACCCTATTCCTGCATCACGTGGAGATCCACTATCTAGAGCTCTAATGATTTCTTCTGCATCCGGAAAGGAGACCTGTAAGAAATTTCAGATGAAATCATAATTAGTTACAATACAAAGCATCATATAGAATTACTGCCCCCTAACGCTGGGGTCATGAGTTTGATTCCTGACCAGGGCCCTGTCTTCGAGTTTGTATGTTCTCCCCAGGTTTGGATGTGTTTCCTCTGGGAGCTCCGGTTTCCTCCCAAAGTCTAAAAACACATACTTATAGATTAATGGGCTGCTAACTAAAACTAAGCTTCAATGGGGTAGGGACTGATGTGAATGGCTACAAATCCTCTGTACAGAGCTACGTATTATGGCAGCGCTATATAAATAAACTATAATAAATATAGTCAGTTATTGCCATTTTATAAGATCTTGGAAGAACAAATCTTAGGAACGATAATCTTTTAGTTCTGTTGGCAAAAGTGATTGCTGTGCTTTCCGATGCAGTCAGTGATCACACATGTAAACAAGCCATGGCTGGGCACCAATTGTTAATGTTGTTGACCCACTGTGCCACCTGTTCAATCATCATCATCAGCAGTTATTTTATATAGAGCAACTCATTCCGCAGCACTGTACAGAGAACTCACTCACATCAGTCCCTGGAGCTTACAGTCTAAATTTCCTTACATATACACACACACACACCAAGAGAGACCATGGTCAATTTAATAGCAACCAATTAGCCTACCAGTATGTTTTTGGAGTGTGGGAGGAAACCGGAGCAGCCGAAGGAAACCTACGCAAACATGGGGAGAACATACAAACTCCTCACAGATAAGGCCATGGTTGGGGATCGAACTTATGACCCCAGTGCCATGAGGCAGAAGTGCTAACCACTGAGCCACTGTGCTGCTCTTATAAATGATGTTTCTAGAAGCAGAAGAGGAAGGTGTCCAGTTGGGTTAAGGACAGTTATGATTGATTTCAGCTGACTGTTTTAAGATTTCTACAGTGACTGGTCCATGTTTTGTACCTCCGCCTTCTGCTTCTCTCCTTATTCCAACAGTGATGACTACATTCTTATTCCTGGCTGATAATCCCACTGCCTTAAAAAAGCCACATGCAATTTCCCCACAAGCCTCTACAATTATTCTGCTACTTTATACATCAAATGTTCCCCAAACCTCTTAGATTGTAAGCTCACTTGGGCAGGGCCACCTTTACCTTCTGTTTCATTTCTTTGTATGTATCCTCTCTACGTACAGCGCTGCGCAATATGTGAGCGCTTTATAAATGAAAGATAATAATAATTAGGCTGCATGGGCCCCATGTATATGGGTATTCTTTAAATCAATTTATGTGCTTCATATTTGACAGGTGTTACTATCCACCTTGAAAAGCCAAACCGTATGGGCTGCTCCCGCGTCTATCCACAGACATAAATGTTCTCTGAGTTGCCGTCTCCCCTCCATTTAGTTGTCAGACATGAAACAGAGGAAAGGCAAAAATAGCAACCTAATGTATAGGCGAATTACTACTTTGTAAGGGATTTACCTGATACAATCAATTTGTTTCTTTTAATAAAATCCCAGATATTTCCTGAATGTTTGTGACCTCCCTCCCACCTTGCAGGAGGTACATCTCACCCACAATACTCTATCACACTTATTTTTTCACACGCACTTTGTTTTGAGGATATGGGCAATTTGGATTGTCTTGTTTTGGACTACCAACACTGGATCCAAATGCAAAATCTTCAAGCCTTGGGGATGTGTCAACCTGATGAGAGAAAAAAACACTTTAACAAATGTACTGGATGGTGAAAATAATAGTTCAGGAAACTGTGTCAGATTAGTAAAGATGAACTTTTTGCATTTCAGTGTTGTGTATAGTTTTGGGCATTGCATAGCGGTTGAAGGAAGTATTGGTGCAGCAATTGCTTAACATGCAATAGCTGGGCACCTAGCAAAATTTGGGGGTGGGGCCTGGTGTTGCATTTCTATTCCTCCCTTAGGCCCCCGCTCTGCTTTTCTGAGCATGCACAGGGGCCGGCGCCTGCGCAGTGAAGCCTGATAGGGGGCCAGCATAGTGGATGAATGGGCAGCACTGGGCTCCACTTACCTAAGGGCACCATAGTCATCATACCTCCTATAAAGATAATGTTCCATTAAAAGCTTTAATGTGTAGTCACTTAAGTTCAAGTTATCCTCATGGCTATTATGGGTTGTTTCTATACTTTGTGTGAAGTTTAGAAGTATGCAATAAAATATGCACCATTGCACTTGGGGGAAAGAGAGATCATAGCTTGAGCTCTGTATACAACACATTTTGACTGATGCCAAGTTCTAGGACTCTGCCAATGATTACTTTAAAAGTGCCCCTGTCATCTTCACATAGTGGAGGACATTTACTAAGAGCAAAATTGTAACAGTGTGTCCACCAGCAGTAGGGCCCATGACGATGGCGTAGAAGAGAAGACCAAGGGTAGACAGCGATGGAGCTGGCCAGGAGGTGAAGAAAGAAAGATTTTACTTACCTGATTGCCTATACTAGGATGCCGGTCAGTCCTTTCATTCCGCAGCAATTTTCGGCATTGGTAACAGCAAATCTGACTAGATTTGCTGTCAGCCAATCAGAAGCCAGGATGGTGAGTCAATCATGGCTCCCCATAGGCCATTTGCTCGTCACATTGTCACTGCTCTTCAAATTGCTAAGCCCGCCCCTGCACTGGTCTAATCAGATTGCTAGAGAGGGAAGAAGAAGGACAGCGGTGCATGGGTGCAATGACAAGAGAACACCTTCAATCAAGAGCACCTGTCGGCAAGGATTGAAGAGTACAGTCACTTTCCGAACATGCTACAAAATGACTGCTCGCTAAGAACCCCTCATGTGGGTCAAATTTCAGTAGTGTGCCTAGATTTCTACCAGGGCACAAAGGTTTATGTTCCAATATATACATTTGTGCAGGAGCAGCAGTTTGCATAGGCAATGAGGGTTGAATTGAAGGCATTCGTAGCAAAACATGTAGTAGGCACATCGGTGCTCCCCTATTTTAGGGGCAGTGCAGAAACAAAAAACGGGATTTCAGTTATTCAGATTATTGTAATTAAATAAAGTGGAGGAGAAGGTGCATTTTTAGAGCCATTCTTTCCTCGATACAGTCATTTCCATCCAGCAAAAGGACCTAAATTGTGCACAAGCTCAGAAATCAAAATGATTGGGTCTCATGCTTTACTTTTAATGTGATCCATTTAAGTCTCCAAGTTGTACTTCAACGTGGAGCCACAAAACGGAGATGCTCATTTTCAGGCACACTCTGAGTAATGTCTGTTGTCTAATTGAACGACCTACTAATCTCTGATAAATCTCCAGTGAGCTCGGCCTTGATTAGTAACGGTAGCAGGGTCTCAATCAGAATCTAGCGATCATTTTCTAGAATTCACTAGATAAATGATAGCAAAAATCTGATTGGTTGCTATGAGCAACCCCTCTACTTTTCCTCTTTAGAAGGTTTGATAAATCTACCCCTCATTTATCAGTTAAGTGGAATGTTTAGAATTATGCTATTATCAATAAAAGATGTTTTTAAGTAGAGTCCGTGCGTGTCTTATCTCCTGCCTGGCATCCATTTTTACTCACCATAATGTCAGCTGGATTATACTCTATATGGAACTGTTTTGCTATATCAACCAAATATTTCTCCACCAGGTATTTGGGAGGAGCTTGGGTGCTCAGCTTCTGTATCACCTGTGGAAAAAGAAACAGGTGAAACTGGTGAGGAGGAAGGAGGAGCAAGCTGTGTACTGGCTGCCATATTGTTCAGGTCATGGTCAGCTATTGGCTTCTAGTATTAGGACTAATGTCACTTTATTTATGGTAAATTAAATAATAAGTCATAAGTATGTATATGCTTATATAAATGTTTGCTTTGCGTCACATGACGGTTCCCAGCCAGTGTCTGTCCTAGCAAATGCTCTTTACCAAGAGACTATTCGTCAGAATTCCATCATTGACCTCTTCTTGTAGAACTGTGGAACGGATTTGTCGATACATAAAGTATAACCCGATATAATATTTTGACAATTATATATTGTATATACACATTATGCCCAGCACACAATATGTACTGCTTATTATATAATGTACTGTTATGTGAGGGCAAAAGCTATTGTCTGATTAACATGTGCCTTGCGTCTCAGACACTGAAAGAGAAGTTGGGGTGGCTCAAATACATTTCACTAATCCAACAGGCTGAATTGCCAGTTAAGTACAACTACCCTACCCAAGTAAGTGCCTTGTCAATCAGACATAGACTCACGTGTGCAGCTAATGCCATCAAAGTAAGCAACCATATTTCATAGGATTGTGGATGCAATTCTGAGAATTGATGAACAAGACAATAATTCAAAGAATTTGAACATAGTGTGCTAGTGGGCACCAGAAACAAGTATGAGGGTATCAGGAACAGCAACACTGATAAGTTTTTCAAGGACAACAATGTCACAGGTGTGTCGAGAATGGGCCATCATCTAAATAACTCTCAGCCAATGATGGTCCTGTGCTTGGAATTAGAGTGTTACTTTGTCACCACTGTATTAGACAACTACATTTTACAAGCAATATTGATAAGCATGATCAGTAATAAAATTCCAGTGGCTTGGACCTTAATATCACTGTTATTATTAATAATTATAATAATAATAATAATAATAATTAATACATTTATATAGCTCCAGTCATATTATGCAGTGCTGTACAGAGAATATATCCTGAGTAACCAACATGCAACGGGTTAGTTTAGTTACTTGTTCTGCTCCCTGGAAATTGATATATAGAACGTACATATCCCACACTTACTTTTTCATTGACGGTCCCCAGCTTATTTGACCGACAGAGACTTCCATATTCCTTGCTGTACTTAAGGCAAAGCTGGCTGGCCACCTGAAACACAAATGGGCATGTAATCACAGTCCATCAGGCTCTGCTCAATCACTAAATACACCCAATAAGTTATGTTCTCATTTTTTCATATGCCACATACATCAGATTATCACAAACAAGAAACATCCTAAAAAGACAAAGCACCATACATGTCTCACTAACGTTGTGAAACAATTACTTTTTTGGCAACCTATCTTTATAAATGTATTTAATTACCTACAGGTGTCAACAGAAAAAAACTCACAGTCTTCAGCTCAGAGACTTCTGTCTCCATGTGCGGAGATGCCCAGATGACGGTAGACACTGCTTCAGACAGGGCTGGGTCCAGGTCTCTGCACATAAACAAACCATTATTAGAACAGGCATTACTGTAGTAAAGTTATCTGAATGTAATCCTGCACTTTTCATCATCATCAGCAGCATCATTATTATTTCTTATTTATAAGGCACCACAAAGGGTCTGCAGCATACAGAGAGGCTACAGTATACACATGGCAAAATAGGCCGTTACCATCTGGAAGTTACAATGATCCATTTATTCTGCTCATTTGCCTGGATCAGAAGCCATCCAGACAGAACAAGTGTGGGGATGTCATTATTGCTGCTAAATCTGGTGTCACACAAGGGTTTCTGAATTCCACTTTTATTTCAGACATTCAGAAGCTATTCAGAAGAATTTGTCGCCTACTAGACATAAAGGTAAATGGGGTCTTTGAGCGGGGTTGCACCCAAGGGCAGACGGGGCTGGTGAGGGGGGGAGGGGCAGGGAGCATCTACCTCCTTGGACGCTCCCATAGTGGGCTACCTTGGTCTGGGTCACTGGGCTACTTGCATTTCTTTTCCTTTAAAATGTTCCTACTAGGCTGCTGAGCCAATACTGGGTGTTGCAACTCTGCCTATATTTTATATGTGGCAGAAGTACCTCAACACCACCAGAGGTGCTGCTGTTCTGCTCCTGAACTTTACACCATGGCTGTAGAAGTTAATCTCTTTACCTGATTAGAATTGCACCTGTCTCACAGCTTCAAATACCTGCTTCAATCTGTGCTCTGTGCAGTTCATCGTTAATCCCAGGCTGCTGCTTGTTTCTCCCTGTTCCAGTGTTTGTGCTACTGCTGCTTCATCTCCCGTTGTGACCTCGGCCTGATTACCGGTTTATGCTTATTCGCTTGTGACACTGGACTCTGCCTGGATACTGGATACTGCTTGAACTCTTGTTGCCCTGAGCTTGGCCTGATTACCTGTTTATGCTTGTTTGCTTGTGACCCTTAATTCTGCCTGGATACTGGTTTCAGCTTGAACTCTTGTTGCCCAGACCTCTGCCTGGTCACTGGACTCAGCTACTCTGTTGCTTCCCTGGACAGATTAGTCATCCTGGCAATAGGGTAACTTTATACTTGTTCCTGCATGTTAACAGTATCTGTCATTGCTTGATACCTGTTGCTCTGTGGACTTTCCTGTCATTCATCACACTTATTCATATTTGTGTATTGGAGTTATACCTATTTATGCTGCTACCTGAAAATCTGCATATTCCATGAACTGAATTATTGTTCATATATATTGCATGAATAAAGCCATTTAGTTTTTATACTTCTGTTGCCGCTTCCTGAGTTCGCTAGGAATCATAACACTTGGCCCCTGGGCTAAAATCTGCCAGTCAGCCCCTGGCTGCACTTGTCCAGTTTTTGAGTGGGGAAATGGGGCAGGGGAGGGGCGTATGATAAAGTTCCAGAACAATGCACTTGAAGGGTAGTATCTCCTGGTTATCTTCAAACCTGTAACTCAGTATGAAGTTCTGGTTATGTTTTTGGAATAGCAAGTATAGGTCTCCCACACTTTTCCTAGTTTAGCAATACCAGACATGTTAAGGACACGGGCCAATGAATCCAGAACACATCCAACCTCTGGAAACAGTCTGTGGCCTGAAAGCATTCAGTGTCTCTACAATTCGCCCTCACAGGTTTTCAGCGTTTCCTTTCCACTAATGAAAAGATCTGCTAAACAACTAAGTGCAGACTGAACGGTACCAATAGATGAAACAAAGATATTTGCTGTTAAGCAGTACTCCTTAGTAGCTATTTATACCCATAAGACTGCAGTTCCAATTAGTGGTGGTCTTTTCATTTTCATTTTTAATATACCCTACAGTACCCTACATACATTCCTTAAGACACACGGGATATCTAGATACATTTAGTTAGTTATCCAAAAATCATCGACTAGTTTCATCAATCTCATCATAACTCAGTAGCACTGGATCAGTTGTATATTTGTTTTTGTGAACCCTAATAGAATTGGACTACCTATAGATCCACAGCAGGTTTGTTCCACCAAGTCAATAGTCCAGAGTGTATATCTGTGCGTACAAATTATATTTTTTACTTTAAAACCCCAGGATAATGTTATTGTCTGTGAGCTGCTGAAGGGATGTAGGCCTGTTGAAAAGCTGGAAAAGGGTCCTGGGCTTTATGGGTGGAGAGAGAGGGCGGGCTCCATCCATTAGGTCCATTAACTTGGTCTTCCAAGTTACCGGTGATTCTGTTGGTGATCAGGAGTTGCACCTGAGTGGTGCAGGTTAAAGGCAAATCATTCTCTCACTGCCTGGGGACAGAGGCTGCAGAGCTCACGCCAGGTGCATGTAAACTTTGGATACCGTCTACTCCAGGAGAGGATACCAGGCCCCCCTACCCACTCACAAAATATATATATATATATATATATATGGCTTAGTCTAGCATGTTCAACAGAGACACACACAGAGTATTTGCCTGCAAGCATAGGGACCTTTGATGCAACATCCAGGCTACGTGCACGTTTATGACACACGTTACAGAGCATGATGGATCCCACCTGTGCAAAATACATCCATGTGAACATACATAAGGTGGTTCAGACTCTAAATAACCATGAATATACCAATTTGTCTTATTCTACATTTGTTTTCTATGTAACTATTTTGCAGTAGACATTGGTTTTGCAAAACAAACTTCACAGATTTAAACCAGCCGCTGCCTTTTCTTACGTCTTGGACTGGATTAATCCAGTTTTTTTGTAGAGCACATCACAATACATCTCAATCATCTCCATGGCTTCCACAAGATTATCCTCTCGAATAATGTGTTCCGCCCGGATTTGTGCTCGAGCTATCTTTTTAGAGTTTAAATGCTCGGATATTTCTTTCTTGACATTCTCAGCTGCCTCACCTGTAAGTTTAAAAGAAAAAACTTATGCTGATGCATATCTGGCGCACTGCTGGAGATCCTGTACGTTTATTTTCTGTTGCAGAGGTAGCCAACCTATAGCTCTCCAGCTGTTGGGGGACTACAAGTTCCAGCATGCATTGCCAGACTTTGGGACTTTTCCGATATGACAATTCACCCAAACAATGCCCACATGCACCCCGCCATGCTCAAAATATAAAGTCATGCCCAATTTGACAGATTTATACTGGTTGTCCAAGCAAGTGTTAAGTATTGACAGACATTGGCCGTTCATGCAAAGACTTAGGGGTATATTCACTAAACTGCGGGTTTGATAAAGTGGAGATGTTGCCTATAGCAACCAATCAGATTCTAGCTGTCATTTTGTAGAATGTACTAAATAAATGAAAGCTAGAATCTGATTGGTTGCTATAGGCAACATCTCCACTTTTCAAACCCGCAGTTTAGTAAATCTAGCCCTTAGGCTTCAAACTGTTAGTTCCAAATGTACTCACTTTTATATTTTTTCAGCTCTTGCAACTGCTTTATGGCATCTTTTAGGCTGGAACTTAAGCGGTGAACTTTGAAACTGCTTCCAAACATGTTGCCTCTACTCTAAAATAAAAATGTTACATATTTATTTCACAGTCATTTCTTGCATGATGACCGCTAGTTTCTCAACAGATCATATTCAATGCTTTGTTTCTAACATAAGAGTTGAGAATCACGACCTTGTTCTAGCAATGCCCCTGTTGCTAAATTTTGCCCCAAGCTAGGTACTGGGGGATGCGGAATGATTTTGTTCGGAGTCGATGAGCTTAAGAGGTGGCCATGCTTTTGGATAAGTATCCAACTTAAGACTCTCAGGTCTAGAATCCAGGACAATCCCTCTGATAAAAGATCAACACATAGGATGTGTGCTGAATGGGAAATCCATTGATCATATGCTGGATAATGTGACTTATATACCCTTAATAAACAATCCACTTTATGGTACAGTGAAAAAGTCATATTTTTATGATGATAAGATCTACATAAAGAACAGGGTAGTTTCTGAGATCCAGGAAACTGAATAACATTACAGGATCCATCTTATTTTTTTATATTTTAGATCAGGCCAGGCCAACCTATGGCTTTCCACCATGCTTTGCCAGTAGATAGCCAGTCGATAAATGGCAGGGTATGCTGGAACTTGTAGTTTCACAACACCTGAAGAGCCACAGGTTGGTCATGCCTGTTTTCAATAATAAGCTATAACCACCATCAATTAAAGTGAAATGTAATAACTAAATTACTTTATTAACAGAATTCAATAATTTTTTTAATACACTACATTACACGTAGAAATCATAACAACAGAGTATAATGAATAAATAACTATATTATCAATCACTATATTAAAGGAACTTAAGAATTTCTTTATATACTACAATACATGTATAAGTTGTTCTATCGAAGTTACATTGCTAGGCATGTTCCCCACAAGATGCACTGATATATGTGGCTGCAAATAACTGTCACACTTTCCAGACCACCCAACAGGTTACATGTTCCAGGTCACCCAGCCGGACTGCAAATAACGGTCACAGTTTCCAGACCACTCAGCAGGCCACATGTTCCAGGTCACCCAGCAGGTGCATAGAGAGAGTGCACTAACTGTCACAGTTTCCAGAGCAACCAGCAGGTGCACAGATGTATTGTCATTTGTCACATTTTCCAGAGGAAAATGGTAATGCATAGCTGTAAATGGTGGGTGGATGTTTTGCAAAATAGTATTTATCTGCAAATCTGCAAACCAAGACCTTTAATTTAGTATATGATGCACCTTACTCAAACAACTGCATCATAGAAATAAGTCAGTCATAAAAGTCGTACATAGGCTATTCATATATATAGATTAGTTGAAGCATTGATTTTCTGCCATTGTAAAGCAGTACCACCTTTATCATGTTTCTGAGAGGTAATATGTAACCATATTTGTACGTAGAGAGTTGTTTAATATATAGGATTATTGTTGCGTTTAACTAATAACTATATTTTCATAAATCATTAATTTAACAAGTAAAGATAATTATTAGAGATTATGTCCTATTATGGACTTTGGACATTAATTCATGATTGCTGTCTATATCTACATGTGTTTAAGCGTAATATTGATTTACTCTGATATAAGCAAATTTTATAGTTCCTTCCCTTATCACTTTGAAAAATACTTTTTAGTTGAAACCCGTTGATGGATAGAAAGGGAAGCTGATCTAACCAGTGCTCCGGACATCTAAGGACTTGTCTACTTGTCATATCGTTCTTCACAGCTACATCCCAGAGGATTATAACTATGGGGTAAATGTATCCAGCTGCGAATTTCTGGGGTATTTGAAAAGTGGAGATGTTGCCTATAGCAACCAATCAGATTCTAGTTATCATTTATTTAGTACATGCTACAAAATGATAGCTAGAATCTGATTGGTTACCAAAGGCAACATCTCCACTTTTCAAACCCGCCAGAAACTCGCAGCTTCATACGTTTACCCCTAAGTGTTCAACTATATACGAGAGATGATATTGTTCGGATTTGGTACGGGTTTGCTGGTTAGACTGCTTGTTCTATGTTTTTACACCTACCCCATTTTATACTTTATGCGATTGTATTTTTATGTGGATACATTGAGCTTAATAAAACTGAATTACGCTCTTTTTATGTCTCTTTGATCTCTGTGCATAACAACGTTGTGGGAGAGGAGAAAGATTACAGTTCCCAAAAAACTACCATTTGACTTTTGGAGGATAGCAGATATCATCAGTGTGTGTCTTGTTTGAAACAAAACTGATTTGTCACCTGTTTAAAGCCTGGATGGATGATGTTTACGTGCTGTGTTGATTACTACTCGTGAGTATATTTACAACGGGAGAGCTACAAATCTTTAAGTCTATAAAAGGAGTTTTTATTGGGAACCTTTGGAATCTGTTTTAATGCCTTTTAAATATATGTGAGTGCATCTATTGCATTCCACTGATATCTTGTTTGGAATTAAAGGGGATTACACTATATTGTTTTTGATTCTCTCCAACCTTTATGCACATCGACGATGGTAGAGACGAAAGAATAAAAAGGATGATCTGTCATTAATAACTTCTTCTCAATTGAGGATTATGGAATTCGGGGGTGATCTTCCTGTAACTCCAAGCATTCTTCAATCTGTGTAGTTGTTGGGAGAAGATATAAAATTTAATTTGCTTTACTTATTATCTTCCTACGTCTTGTGAGTATATTCACAAAGGGAGATCATTGCATATACAGATGAATTTCTCCTAAGTGTAGATTTTTTAATTGGTTTCATTCCGGAGCCCTGTTATTGTGAGTTTTTATTAATGACTTTATGGCTACGATATCTACTACAGATTTTATATGTTGTTCAAGTTTTATCTTTGTGCCGTTAAACTGTGAGAGCTCCAGTCCACATTTATACTTTGACTTTGGGGAAGAGTTTATTCAGTCTGTTGGCCCATATTTAGCTTATAATTTTAAGGTCATCGATATGGACCGGTAGCTACGACATAAGAGATGGTCTTTGGGATCATTTCTGTATTCACCCTTAGAAGGTCTGGATGAAGTGTAGGTGGGTGAGAGAGTTTGTGTAGTATGGTGAGGACTGAGTACAGGCAGAAATCTATTGTGGTAGAATGTAGAGAAGCCATGAGGTCTATGGGGTAAATTTATCAAGCTGCAGGTTTGAAAAAGTGGAGATGTTGCCTATAGCAACCAATCAGATTCTAGCTATCATTTATTTAGTACATTCTAGAAAATGATAGTTAGAATCTGAGTAGTTGCTATAGGCAACATCTCCACTTTTTCAAACCTGCAGCTTGATTAATTTATCCCTAGGAGCCTTAGAGGGTTTAAGACACCAACCACTTCATGGATTTCTTCTTGAGAAACTTTATAAGAAACTCTATAAGGTAATCTATTAGTTGGTCAGTTTGGTCTCCCATCAGAATGGCAAGCTAAAAATGAGCTTATGGCTGAGAGGTGTTTTATTAGGATCTGTATGAGGGGAGAGGAAGATTGTGGGGTGGGAGGGTTAAACAGCCCATGATATATTGCTCCCACAACAGGGAAATCCATAAAAGGTGATCTGGAGACCTCTACGGAGACCCACCATGTAAACATATTTAAGTGTCCTTTGCGCTCGAAGATTAATTGCATACACTTGCGCTCTTTGGCGTATATTTCGTTTTTAACTCAAAACACGGCGCATTTACGTTCCTTGATAAATCAGGTGAGACTCATGTGTAGAGAGAGTGAAAAATTAAGTTCTTAAAGGATTCTCGAAGGCATATCTCAGCGTGTGTATGCAGCACAAAACATATAACAAAGAAATAGAGGTACAAGCGTAAATAATAACCTTTGCAATAATCTGTATTACGATAGTTCAATTTCGATTGTAGAGAGGTATGTAGGTGTGTGATTACAAGTGAAGTAACTTTGCACCTTGGACAAAACCATGTTGCATTGGAGGGGAAGGTACATTTAAAATGTGGGGACAGATTTATAGTTGGGGTGGGACATGTCCTAGATCAACTTTAAATTTCAGTGTACAAATAAAGCTATCAAGTATTTGTGTGCTACATGAAAAAAACAGCCTATCTATTAAATAGATAGTCCTCTGGGTGTTTCGGTCTTCAATGGTATTTTCACTTCATTTTTGTCCCTCTGTTGGTCAACATGGGTCTCTATGTGTTAGACTGGGGTTCCCCAAACTATTGTTGAATAAGGATTGCATTGTTTTAGAAAGTTCTGATTGTAAAAGCTTTTCAATATTATAGATCTATTTATTATAGGGAAAAAAGCCCTATATCTGCTTCTCACTTTCTAGTAAAGTTTCCGCCCCAAGAGGGTAAATTGTAGAGATAGGAGGTTTTACTATCTTTGCAATAAGCTGTGATAGATCGCCAGTCCTATCGCCACTTAATAGTAAATAGACGTGTAGAGAGTAAAGGTCTGATCATCAAGGCACGTATCTGCTGATTTTGTGAGCACCGTACGCAAAATCACTCTGTGCGTGCTCAGAATTGACAGAAACGTCCACGAAAGCAGCCTTGTTCCGTGCGCCTGTGAGCGCAAAGGACCCTTACTACAGCCTACGATTTCGGGGAGTGAACTGGGTGGGGAAGGGGCGTTTTGCCATTGGCAATGTACAATAGGGGTGTGCCAAACTCCAGTGCACGCAGCCACATCCGAATCAAGCCGCACTCATGTCAAAGTTACTTGTTTTTCTGCCATATCTCTTGCTCCAGCTACAGGGCTGGTCTAAGTCCTGATCAGTAGTGATCAGGACTTAGACCAGCCCTGTGTTTGCAATCATGAGCAACTGTAAAAATGTATTTTATGTTCAGTGGACATTAGCAACATTCTAATAAATGTATTTCATGGAAGCAAAAATTAAAACAACAAACAAAACACTTTTCTTTTTTTTAACTGTTTTATCATTAATGCCTATATTATTACCAGGTGACATTAATTCAATAATTTGTTTTATTTTCCTGTGCGTTCTTTAGTGAATTTATAATCCATTTAGGGATTCGACATATCCTGCAGTGTATTATGTAGTAGAGCGCAGCCGACCCTACAATTCAACAGGGCACGTATCTCGAGATCTGTGCATTGCTGAATTTGTGAGTATGCAAAACCTAAATACGTGCGTATACTACTGAATGCGGGATGTGTACCTTCGTGGCTCAAGCCCTAAGTCTCTTAGGTCTTAGGGGGAACATCACAAGTAGGTCATCATGGACAGTGGAGAGTCATTTTTTTAAGTAATTAGTGTGGAGATCAGTGTATTTTCAGCTGAAACTTGGGTGGGGCGAGAGGTTACTTAAGCTGTCACAGTCATTAGCTGCTAAGAAACCTTACTTACAACATTTTATATAATAAGACTGATTGCTAAGGATCACAGAAGTAGAAGCAGCACACTATGTTGAGCCTGTACTATATGTTATGTTGATTTGGTAAAGTACAGTTACAGGTTGATGCTGTATGTGAAGGGTTCTCGGTTAAACCCAGTGGGATATAAAATAGATACAGATATAAAACAGAGAAGGACTTACGTGATAGGAATCGCTGATTGTCCCGGCAGCAGTGGAATAAGGAGGATGCGGTCCAGGGACTGACACTGGATATGGACATGTATTGTTAATGTGACAGCTAGATGTTCTTGGGTGTGGTTTATGTGACAGACGCTCACTGCATCGTACTTTATGAGGGTGAGTGGATAACTGTACAGAGATAAATAACTGAAGAAATGGTGAATATTTAACCAAAGGAGAAGGAAATCTCCTAGGAAAAAATACAAATAAAAACAAGCTTTTTACAATTGTCAACCAAGAGTGCAGCGAGAGTGACAGACCCAACAAAAATTATACAGGGTCTGGAGATGTAATTTATTCATACCTAATCCCCACCCTATCCCATCTAAATCTGGTAGCTACTATGCAAGACCAAATGCAATTTTGTGGCTACTATGCAAGACAGATCATAGCAGTGTGACCATACAATACAGACCCCAATCAGGTGGCCACTATGCAATACAGACCTCAATCGGGTGACCACTATGCAATACAGATGACAGCCTGGTGACCGCCATACAATACAGCCCCAAAACTGGTAAACACTTTGCAATACAGACCACAGCCTGGTGACCGCTATACAATACAGACCCCAATCTGGAGACCTCTATACAATACAGACCACAGCCTGGTGACCGCTATACAATACAGACCCCAATCTGGAGACCGCCATACAATACAGACCCAAAACTGGTAAACACTATGCAATATAGACCACTTACTAGTGACCCCTATACAATACAGAACCCAATCTGGTGACCACTATACAATATAGCCCCAATCTGGTCAACACTATGCAATACAGACCACAGCCTGGGGGCTACCATGTCCTACAGACCACTATCTGTTGGCTCCTATTCAACAAAGACCCTATGCAATATAACCCCTATCATGGTAGATATTAATCAAAACATAGAAAAAAATGTGGGGGTTCAAGTTTACAGTTGGAGATTTATCTGTTTATTATTACAAAAGAGGGATCCCAAAAGTCACCAGGGCTACTGATCCAAGGGATGTGGGGTAGTCCTGGGCAGGCAGGGCTCTTTACAAGGACAGGAGAGTGCTCCAGTTTAGGAGTGACAGAATTTTTGGTTTGGCAGGAACAACTTTGGAGATGGGAATTCAGGATCTTGTGTGGCAGTAACTTTTGTGTCTGTTAATTGTTGAAGTTTACCATGGACTGTTTGTTAGCTCTTGGGAGTCTATAATAGTATGCCAAGGAGGACTGTTGCTGGTTGCCATTAAGGAGGATCGGTTATGGACAAAACAGTACATCGTCGAGCCCCATAGCATAATAGGCATAGGGGTCCGGTGATGATGTTCCTCCAGAGACCCCCCCCGCTCTGCTCTTATAAGGGGGGCCTGATCTGAACATGCTCACTCCAGTGTATGCGTGCAGTACATATGTGCTGGACTGGTGTATTATAAGAAGAGCCCCTCCGCTCTACCATTCATAACATCCTAATAAATGTATTTCATGGGGAAAATATATTTTTTTATGTTAATAGTTTAGTTGATAGTTTATTTTTTCCTCCTCTTTTTTTCGCTCTTTTGTGATTTTATATTCCACATATGTATTGATGTATCCTGCAGAATGGGGGGTGAATGATATCTAGTCAGCTTTCGCTTCACAGTCCAAGGCTGAACGGACTTGTGAAAGCTTAGTGAACGCGATACCTGAAAACTGAGACTCATACAACATCTACAATAACGTTAATAATTTAGATTGCATTTCAGTCACGCTTGATTTTTACAAGTTTGCATCTTTCTATATAAAAAGGCTCCAAAAAAAGAATATAATTAAGGTGAATATAAATTCAACAGCTAAAAGATGTTTTGCTTTTGAATTTCCTTAATAATTATTGGAACCTACTGAGGCCAACTAATTAATTCTGTACAGGAGGTACAGATATTACAGACCTCAGCAATAGACATCATAAATTAACTAATGACTTTCATACGCTGAAAAAGCATCTAATAACGGAATAACAATGAAGTGGGGAACACACTAATGCTTTCATTGCAGTTACATTTAAGACACACATCACATCAACCATGGTATACTTTAAAACACTATTTTTTCCTATCAGTTAGAATTTATTTTTTACATTCTACAATATTTTTTAGAAAATTTAAATAAAGGTTAGATTTTAAATTTAATTAGATTGTTCATCCAATAACAATTACTTCTTTTTCTTCTTTACAAAAACATTTGGCCTAAATAAATCATGTAGGTAGCACCTTCTCAATGATACTGAAAAAATAAAAGCAATATTTATAAATTGTGATAAATAAATCTAAATACATAACAGTTACTTGTACGGTTAAGTTCTCTTCCCCCCTACGTTTGAAACATCCAGTGCTAGATCAGTCTTTGACTTACTCTGGTTCACCAGTCTCATATGTTCTGAGATTGTAATTGTTTGCACTCAATGGTTACCATTTGGAGTCACACCCCCGCATAGGGTTTCTAATACCTAACGCAACTGCTGAACTCGAACTGCTAACTCTGGGTTGCAGCAGAGCAGCTTCTGTGCATTGAGCCACAGGATCAGTAAATAACCTGCTGCATTATTTTCATCTCATCTGGGTAAACCTGCATCAGGGAATGGCCTAGTGATCTGCTTCTTGTAATTAGTTGCCAGCACCTGTGGCTTATTTCAGGCCTATATAAGCAGCTTCCTGGAAATAACTCGCTTCTAGTTTACTGAGTTTCTCTCCTTGAACTAGCATTGAGGATCTTGTTGTAACCTGGCTGCCTTTCTGTTTTGGACACAAACAATTTCCAGAAACAATTGACTCCTACAGAGCAAAACTATTTGGAGGGCGATAGAGAATTGATGGCTATTTTATTAGCATTACATGAGTGGAGACATTTGCTTGACGGTTCTAGTTTCCCAATTGTTATTTATACAAATCATAGAAATCTTGAATATTTAAGAAACACTTTTTTTGGCAGAGCTCATTGTGCTCTTCTCTCTTATTTACTTATCATCCAGGAACTCACAATGGCAAAGTAGATCTGTCTAGGCAATTTGAGAAGTCCACAGAGAAGTGTGAAGAAATGATTTTATAACATAAGCATGTTGTGGTTACTCTTTCAATTGCCCCATTGCAAATTAATTTGAACTGAGGTATGTTTGTTCAGGGTCTCAAGGTCTTGAAGCTGCTTAGTTAACTCAATCGTTCTGAGCAATCTAGTTTTCTTAGTCCTAGTTATATTTATTAGGTGGTCTGTAATCCCTAGTGAGATGTTGTGAGTGTCATTAGTATCAAAATAGTCAATAAGCTGTTTGTTTATTTTTAAATTTATCTCTGGGTTATGGAGGAGAGCCTCATTAAGGCTAGGTACACACTGGGGCTTTTTCATCCAAAGATTGGGCCAATCAGGCGGCATACGACCGTTCCGTCGGAAGTCGGGTAAGTGTGTATAATAACACGATGGTTGAAAGTTGTCCCAAAGTGTTGATTGTCGTCTCATTTCGTTGGTCGTACTGTTTAGTATTTTCCTCCCAATCACCTAAGGATCATGTAGTGTGCATAAATTTCAGATTGATCCACGAGCAACTGCCGTACTTCCTTAAGCTGCGACTTTGGGGTGCGTGTAAATACGTATTAGGAAAAAAAAAATTTGATGTGCGGTTGTGAACGAACTTACACTGTACACAAGTATGTGCTAACGAGTGAATGAAGAAAACGTGTTCCATTCTCTTTCTATGATGTTTTGGGTGGTTACTATTGAACATGCGCTGCCATTTATTTACATGTCATTATGATATCGTTAGATGGACCTCATATGTCGTTTTAGTGTGTACGAAAATTAAATCTTTGCTCACAACAATATGACTGTGAAAAGTCGCTGCCCTGACGGTCAGTCTTTCGTTAATTGTCCAAAACGTGACTACTCTGTACGCATTAATCGGCTGAGCGATCGCACCTTCAGTCGAAGGTAAAGTTGTTGTAGATAACACATCTGTCAGAAAATTCTTCAGCGTGTATGTAGTCTCCACGATGAGGAAAGGGGTGAGAAGTCAGATCCTTGAGTCCTACTCTGATAGGTACATGGTTCGACCAAATGATTGGCTGACCTTTGGTGTAAGAGAGTTGGCTAAGTAGGATCATATGAATTCTGGAATATGAGGAATGAACATGAGAATAGAACATATATTCCTTAGTCAAAGATTCTTTGATCTTCCAGGTGTCAATTTTTGGAAGTCTCTGATGCCTTGGATTTCTGTATATTAGATCTGTCTAGGGAGTGGGTCACAGTGAAGGGTTTATATAAATCTGGGTTCAAGACTGAATTAAAATCATGAGCTACAATAAGTTTTGAGTAACAAAGAAGGTTAAGTTTTCCAATTAAAATAGATATCTCCTTTCTTTATCCTTGTGACTCTCTGTGAGTTCTAAGTGATATCACTAGCACACAAAATAGTCACTCCTCGTTTCTTTTGTCCGGCGTTGCATACATGGAATATTGTGGGATGGGATTTAAATCAGAGTTCAGGGTAGAGGGTCTCAGAGAAATGAGTCTCATGCAGAACAACCAAGCCCCTTTTATAGATTTCATTGAAGCAAAAAGTGGGCCTCTCTTTTGGGGTCTTTCTAGTCATTGACATGATGGAAGAGTATGAGTAAGGGCATTATATTGATGATAAAGAATAATTTGTCTCCCTGTGAAGGTGATGGAGGGAAAAGTCAGGGCAGCATAGGAGCATGTGGGGGGCTGGTCATATGGTGGAGTTACAACTCACCCAATGTGCTAGGAGAATAAGGGATTCACACCATGGTGCCTATAAACCAGGGAACTGTGTGACTGGGCAATACTATGCCTCCCTGATGTAAAGAGGAGAAGTGTGATATGGTCCCTCCAGTTCAGACCTTTGTAGTTTAAATCAAGAAGTTGAAAACACATTTATAAAAACCTTTATTACAGTTCACTTTTATGTTGGAAGTAAATGTTGTAATTTTAACTAATGTTATTTAGTAAAATATTTCCTAAGAACAGCATAACAGAGCTATAGGAACTGTTAATGGACCCAGACTTTGTCACCTATAAAGATCCTGCATGTAAGGCATTCTAACTAATTTCGTTCATTATTAACCCATAATTAAAACATTAACAGTGTAACAAGACTAATGCAATGTAGTGTTTGAGCTAAGAGTGTCAATGCCCAGAACTACTCCTAAATGTTGATTATTAAAGCATATCAACTGGTAAGCAGGATCGTCATAGGAGTCTCAATAAGGTCTTGGCTGATGGTACTTTGGCCGTTCTGGTAACTGGGGTCCAATCATCGGTTGGAGCACGTAGCTGAAAGGGCAAAGAACTCGATGATGATGTAGTTGATATGTCTTCGGTAGGTGTCTTCTGAGTGGGCGTTGTAAGCTTAGTGAGGAGGACGTGGGCTTCGTCTAAATTCTTAGCTATATAGTGTCTGAGTCAATAAGGAGAGCAAGGGAAAAAAATGAGTAAATTTGCACCTGGACAAACCATATTACAATACAAGGGGTGCAAAATTAGTTTATTATTTTCCACATAAGGAAAATACTGGCTGCTTTTTCATGTAGGACACAAATACTTGATAGCTTAATTTTACATTGACATTTAAAGTTGATCTAGGACATGCCCTACCCCAACTATAAATCTGTTCCCACATTTTAAACTTACCTCCCCCTCCAATTCAAAATGGTTTTGCCAAGGTGCAAAGTTACCTCTTTTTTTTTGCTTTGCTCTCTTTAATGATTCAAGCCCATAGTGTTTATTCTGGTGCCATAAGAGCAGCTGAATGGGTAGCCCCATCTACACTTTGTTTTAACCTTGTAATTAAGGTTAGAGTGGAGACATTGTGGAAGATTTGAGGCTGTGTGTTTTCAAAGGTAGTTTGCAAGCTTCCCTCACCGCTATTTATTTTGCAGTAAAATAGTGGGATCTGAGTGGTTGGGAGGGGGTTTGAATGCGAGGTTGTAGGGCTCTGTCCAGTAATATATGATCCTCAGGGGTGGCTAGAGATAACTGGCCAGATAGTCTTTTAAGGTAGTTGTCTAGAGAAGGGAGGTTCAATTTCATCTGGAATTCTGTTTTTCCTAGCCCTATCTTCCTTATCTTCCTAAATGACTTGGATTTGGAGGAAGTCTTGTTTCAATTGAGATAGGTCTGCTTCTGTTTCTTGTTTGTAGGACATGATGTCCTCCATCTTGCTAGCTGATCCCTTCTTTCTTCAATAGATGTTATTTCACTTTTTAGGGACTGGATATGTTTCTGCATTTCTGTATAGACTGAAGTTCTGGTTTCCTTTCATTATTTTAGCAGGAGCAGGAATTCTTTACAGGTAATTAAGTCTAGGGGGCTGAGGGTCCTGTTTTTGTGTACCCTTCTGAGAAAATAAGTTTGTGGAGGAATCATGAAATATCAGAACTTGAGGATTTGTTTGCTGCTTTTGGTATGTTGGCGGTTGAAATTTTATCAGGGATCCAAGAAAAAGTTCTTTAAAGGTGAACAACGCTATCTCCCTTCAATTGGGAGTTCCAGCTGAGATCTGGAGGGAGCACGTTTTTCTAAGTGGACATTTTAAAGTTTACAAGGCAGTTTTCTTTGAATATTAGCTGGAGGTAGTTAATGGTTGGAAAACAGTGAAGGACAGAACACCGTGAGTCTTTTTTAGAGTTAAGAGCAAAGCAAAAAAAGTACCAGTTTTGCACCTTGGTAAAACCATGTTGCACTGCAGGAGGGACAAATTTAAAATGTGCGGAGAGTTGGGAGGGAGTGTCTCCTAGCTTGACTTTAAATTGCGTTGTAAAAATAAAGTTGTCCAGTATGTGTGCAGAAGCAGCTAGAATTTTCCCTGCATGCAAAAAAATAATGCATTTACACCCCTTACATTGTAACCGGTGGTATTCAGTTTCACAGTACTGACTACCCCGACAAACAAGCACATGAGGATTCCGACTGAATAGTACACCGACCTGCCAAAAACACTACTTACCGGAATGCAGATTCTACTCGCTTTGTTGCCGACTGGAGTAAATGACGTCATAACCAACCGACACCAATCGGAATCCTCATGTCGTTGTCTTCTCTGTTGGGGTAGTCAGTACCGTTAATATGTACTACACCCATTTTAATATGGTTGACCTGCAGCAAATTTGCTTCGTGTCGTTCAAATTCTTGATAATAAAGCAAATGAGGAGCCCTCTGGTGGTGTTGTTGGGGATAGTGTGGATTTACAAGAATAATGAAATGTCCCAGAGTGGTAAATAGAAATCAGACACACTCGTCCCTTGACTTAAATGGTAGTTATTTATTAAATAATATTTTATTACATTTTTATACAATATAACAAGGGTGAAGGTACAGAAAATTGAAGGGCAAAGGGGGGATACAATAGAACAACACATTGATTGAGAGCACATCAATCTTTATGAAAACGTATCTCATAATAGACTAATATTATAGATCATAACAGGAATAAGAGAGGTTCTAAGTTATTAAGCATTGGAAAGGTGAAACTTAAGGTGAGACTGGAGACAGGGATATATGGGGACGTTAATATAGGTATGAGAAAGGACAAGTTTGTCTGCACATGTACCAGTAGTTTTGGGATGGGGGTCTTTACAGGTTGAAGTATTCTGTCCAAGCATTCCATACAGACAAGAATTGGTTGGGTCGGTCACGATACATGCTTGTATTGTGTTCTAGTTTGTATATCTGTCAAATATAATTGATTGGAGCTGAAATTGTGGAATTATGGTGGAGCTGTCCCAAAATTCAGATCTCCCCAAAAGATCTCAGTTTTGGAACAGCTCCAGCATATGTAGGAAAAAGTGCCCCAGGCACCACAGTTCCACTAATAAAGGTATGAGGTAGTTGGATATATTGCTTTTAGTCTGGTGGGGACCAGGTATCATCTAAACAAGAGTTTATAAGAATGTTCCCCTATCTGAGTGCAGATTGAAGACATGGCGACCCCCACCCTAATGCGAGACCACTCCAAAGGTTCGAGAATCTCTTTCATGTCCTCATCCCTATTCTTGTTAGTCGGTATTTCATGTTGGAGAAGCAAGAAATAGAAGGTGGAAATGAGGCCTTCTGAATTAAGATCTACATACACAGAATATCTCTGGAGGAAAGTTAATCATGGCTTTATCTTGCTATTATAAAGATGGCAGATCTGCAAAAATAGGTAAAAAGAGTCAAGAGAAAGGTTAAGGCGATAGCGGAGCTCAGAGCACTCTCGGAAGACACCCAAAAGAACTACATCCAGGAGAAATTAAATATTAAGTTTGGTTCAGTCCACAAATACTCTGGGGTCAACACCCAGAAGAAAGGTCGGACTATGCCACAAGGGTACCATTCTCTCTGGATTGTCAATAATTTTAAATGTGTTTGTGCAATATTTCCAAATAAAGAGTGAAATTGTAAGGTGGGGGCAATTCTAATGATGGGGGTAGGTTCATAGAGTTTTAAATTGACTTCGACATCAACCCATATCCTTGTGTTTGGGATGGCATGAGTTACAATTGGTTGGGTAAGGTGGACAATTGGTTGGGTTAGGTGGGCAACTAGGTAATATTTATGAAAGCAGGGTAGGCCAAGGCCTCCGTTTTGGGGGTTTGAAAAGTGTCTTCTGTACGACTCTTCTACCTGACCAAAAAAAAAGCAAGTTTCTGGACGACTCTGAGGATCGCGAATGGGTCTCTAACTGGGAGTGTATGAAACAGGTAGAGCAGCCTGTAGAGACTCCACTTTAAAAAATGTGATGGGCTCTCTAGGTTCCTGTAAATTAATATCAGTGTTGTATGCCACATTACTACCTCAGGTGTCTCCGAGAGGATAGTATCAGTTGAGAAATAAATGGGAGACTGATCTGGGCGTCCTTTCAAATGACGAATGGAGCTTGGTGATAGGGGGTACAAAAAATGCCACCTCATGTCTCAAGTTCCAGCAAATACATTTTTATATATTATATATTACATAGAGTGTATTTAACCCCCTCTAGCCTACACATGATGAGACTTCACACTTCCTCTGAGTGTCCTAAGTGCGGAGACCCCGTATGTACTTTCTGGCACTTATTATGGACATGCCCAGTTGTTCAATCATTCCGGTCTAATATATGGGATCCCATCACCTCTACACTACCTCTCACCCCTCCTATGTGCCCCAAGATATGTTTGTTTGGTATTACATCAGATGAGAATTTAGACAAGCCACTCTTCAAACATATATTTATATTGTCCTCCCTGGCCAAGGTGGTCCTTGCTAGGGGCTGGATGGTGCCGGAGGCTCCCAGTGTTGATCATTGGACTAATTTAGTTACTGAGATATGTAGACATGAACGATTTATGTACAATAGTAGAAAGGCCTCACACAAGTATCATACAATCTGGCACCACTGGTATGAGTCTCAATTTGCTGTCCTCCCCCACCAAGATGATATGGTTTGATGTGTATGGCGAACCACCAGTTATGATATTAGTAACAGCCCTGTGCAGCGTTAGCTTCAGTTTTAACCTCATTTATTTTAGGTTGGTTCCAGAGTGTAGTTCACTGTACATTTTTATCAATTAAAATAGTTAATCTGATTAGAGTCAATTAATATCTTTGTCTGTTATATGTTAAAAGCGACAATAACTTTTGGAAGATTTATCCTGGAGTTGGGTATGTATGTTTTGTTATGTAATTTATTCTGTTGTACTGTCCCTTAAAAATCTAAATAATAAAAACACTTTATTAAAAAAAAAAAGAAAAAGAAAAGAAAAGCTTCTTCTTCACTACTGCGACTCTGCATATCCTGGATCATTTCTACGACTACCAACACACCGACATTACTTACCCCAGTATCCTCATCACGAAACTGTTATTCCCGACTGTTGGAAAAGCTGACTTGCAAGTATTTCCACCCACGCACAGTCCGGCACACAGAATGACGTCAATTGTAAGCGCGACCCTATTAATGGTAGCGTTAAGGGGGCAATGTAAGTAAGCGCCAGCTGGACAATGTAGAAGGATTACTAAAAACTATTGTCCTGCCAGTGCATATTTGCACTGCCCCCTTAACGCTACCATTAATAGGGTTGCGCTTACAATTGACTTCATTCTGTGTGCCGGACTGTGCGTTGGTGGAAATACTTGCAAGTCAGCTTTTCCAACAACCGGGAATGGAAAGATGTATTGAATAACAGTTTTGTGATGAGGATGCTGGGGTAAGTAGTGTCAGTGGAATCATCATCGCAATTTAGTACCCCACCCATATCAGGTACTTAGGTTTTTTGTTAAAGTATTGATCAAGGGGGGGAAATTAGCTGAAAAAAGTTTGTCATAATGTCTTGTTAAATTCCCAGGTACTTAATTGTCTGGGATTGTCCATTCAAAACTAAAAAACTTTTTTAAACATCAAGGGGGATAGATGGTAGATTTTAAGTTAGAGGGTTTTATCTCCTTTAGATGTTGTAGGGAAGAAGCCATTTAGGAGTGAGTAGGCAATTCCCTTTAATTAGCTGCTTATTTGTGGTATTTTAAAAAAATTGAAGTGCTTGATTTTCTTCTATTTCTTAGTTAATTTAGCTGGCTGATGTCAATGTCTCCGCTCATTGGTAGAAAGCAGGGGCGGATCCAGAAGTTAATTGTACCGGGGGACGATTTAGGGGGGGCGATTTAGCCCCGCCCCCTTTTTGACACCTAAGGCTGCTGACGGCTGCACACTATGTGCAGATCCGTTCAGCAGAGAGAGTTAGGGAGAGAGTCCTGCCCGGCTGCTCTGATTGTGTCAATCAGAGCAGTTGGGCAGGACTCTCTCCCTAACTCTCTCTGCTGAACGGATCTGCACATAGTGTGCAGCCGCCGGCAGCAAGCCCCTTCTAGGGGGGGCGATCGCCCCGATCGCCCCCCCATGGATCCGCCACTGGTAGAAAGTAGAAAAGCGATGGGAGGCTTGCGCTGGTCATGTGATTGTAAGTCCTGGTCTCAAGACAGACCCAAAGAGGCAGTCTGCCCTCATGTCTGTCACGGTTACTGATCTAACACTTCATTTGTGTGTACAGACACAGTATTTGCAGAGACCCCGCAATTATATACATTTAAGAACATTATTACAGACAATCATATCATATACAATCTTACTCTAATGGTTACTCAAGTTGTTAATACAAATGGGGCGCATTCTGTAAAGTACTACATATAGGAATAGTTCAATAGTTTTCTCGCAGTCAGCAAGATATCAGAAAAATGACCCTCAATGCAGCGCCGCTTTAAATTTAATCGTCGAAGACGCTGAACACGCCGGAGTTGAAGAATCCGGACATTAATACATTTACCCCCAGATGGTTCATGGAATGTCACTAGCCTGAGAGGGTCCAGTGCTGTACCCATGGAGTGATACCAAATATCACCACTGTCTCACACAATCACTTTAATTATCTGTAGGCAAAGGCGGTATCAGTGCGTCATTATTGGAAGGTTCCCCCTTCCCTTTAGGTTGTTAGCTCTCATGAGCAGGGCCCTCTTTCCTTGTGTGCTCCTTCTACTGTTCCTTCACCCTCTGTACCTCTTGGCCTGCTTCGCTAGCCCTGTTTTACCTGTTTTATTAATCTTCGGCCTTCTTCCTGCTGATTTCTACCATCCCTTTCACTATCTGTCAGATATAATCTGATTTGCTTTACCCATGCACCTGTGTTTGTATATATTTGTGTATCATGTTGTGTCTTGGTTCTGTTTTCTGTATATGTCATGTACGGCGCTGCGGACCCTTTGTGGCGCCTTATAAGTCAAAGCTAATAATAATAATAATAATAATAATAATAATTCAATAACATACAGAATACACAAGGCTGTAGACAACACTCATGTTTTCCGTTTCTGTAATGAGCGCAGACTATGTCAACCAAAAGGCAGCATGTAGGCACAGTGGTTAGCATTGCCCCCTTACAGTGCTGGGATCATGAGTTCGATTTCAACCAGGGCCCTATCTGTGTGGAGATTGTATGTTTCCACCAGGTGCTCCGATTTCCTCCCACAATCCAAAAGACATGCTGGAAGGGTAATTGGCTTCTGAAAAAATAATCCTAGTGTCTGTGTGGTAGGGAAAATAGATTGTAAGCTCTACTGGGGCAGATACTGATATTATTGATTAAATATTCTCTGTTAAGCGCTGGGCAATATGTAAGTGCTATATAAAAACTGTTAAAAAAAAAGAGGACAGTATCATCTGAATAGTAAATCATTGATATCTTACTGCTGCTTCTCTTCTTCAGCATTATTTGTCACTTCTCACTCCTGATAATGGTATTTAATATTATTTCTAACAAATTCCTATGTTGTCTGTAGCCCATAGAGCCCAGCTACCTGAGTGAATGGAGGAAGAGATTATAAAAACACAGTGTATCAGCACACACAGTGATTCCAAATCCAGTAATCATTACAGATAGAACATCTTCAATGTGATATTATATTGTTGTTGATCTATTTATAACACACAGTGACTAATGTTTCAAAGCATAAAAAAACAAAGCTTTTTGGGGGTTTTCATGGTAGTAACTCATAAAGATCTTTCAATTTACTTTCTAGTTGGTCTATAGCTTCTCTGGTCTGTTTGTTTTTAATCTCCGCCTCTTGATTGTCAGTATACAGATCTTGTTTGAATCCAACACCTACAATTGACAGCACACAGTTATATTACCAGTCATGTAAAACAATAATCTCTCATTCACATATTAATTCATTATTCATTTTATAAACATGTCAATAAGGCTACACTTCTGTAAATAATAACTTTATAATCAACATGTGATGACTTGACCAGATTGTACAATACAGAAGCTTCACCTACCTTTTCTCGACATGAAAGATCAGTTAAAGTCCTTCCCTACACTCCATTCAGAACCACACTAGCTCCTGAGCCCAAGGAGGAAACCTCTATCTTTAAAAATAGGACGTTGCATTATTGTGTAGGCCGCATCCTGAGTCTCGAGTAATGCTGTGGCCATGACAGGAGCGCAGGGGGCAGTTATATACAATTGCTCCAAGAGAGGTAGGAGGGAGTGGTAGTAGGGAAGTCTGTGTAACTGTCATTGAGAGTCTATATGTCAGTGTAAATGTGTCCGTCACCGTCACCGTGGTTCTTTCTGTCACTGTAAGCCTGGGTCAGTGTGGATGTGTGTGTTAAATAACTGATGTATTTTAAGGATTAATGTACCCATTACTGTAAATTATTACAGCTACTAAAAGTCACCTTTGTGCTCTGTGTTCTTTGTGTTTTGTGTCCGGTGTACCAGACCGAGGAACAGGTATTATCTATATAAAAGAAGAGGTTTGTTTGTAGGCGAATATCTTCGACACCCCAGCAGCGATTGGGATGAAACAAACGTGAGGTGGTCCAGTTGGATACTGGCCAGGTTTTAGGAGGTTGTGGTCCCAGTCGGACCTCCTTTTGGTGTATGCTGGGCAGAACTTTGACCCAGGGAGCCTGTTCTGGGCCTGCAGTCGGACACCCCTGCACCGATTGGGATGAAACCAATGTGAGGTGGTCAAGTTGGATCCTGGCCAGGTTTTAGGGGGTTGAGGTCCCACTTGGACCTCCCGTTGGTGTATGCTGGGCAGAACTTTGACCTGGGGAGCCTGGTCTGGGCCTTCCACTGGATGGATTTGGATGACATTTAACAAAAACGACACTGGGCAGCCACTTAATGGGTGTGTGGGAAGAATTGCTTAGCTGCTAATTATTTTTAAAATGTTGACAGTTACATCCAACTCATCGATAACTTAATAACTTGAAGATTTAAACCCGGGCAACGCCAGAAACGTCAGCTAGTAAATCATAAAATATATTCCTGAAATATTTGTTTGGCACTATAGGGATTGAGGCCCTATAAAGTTATCTGCTAGTTATCTAAATGTGCCCACATACTGCAATATCACAGCAAATAGCAAACACCTAGACAGCATTGGGCGTGAGGATGCCAGACAAGGTGATGCCACTGTGCATGGCATGGTATAGTGCACCCTCTTACGCATGACCTCCGTCTATCTGGCTTTAATGGAAAGCACACATAAAAATATTTTACAAGGAGAGGGGCATGAAGATTGGAAGCTCTAACCCAGGATCTCTCTTCAGGACCATATCCCTTTGTCAAATAAAATTATACTCCTCTAGAAATCTTAGAGTCATGGATTTGCCTTCAAAAACCCAGTTGAGAATTAACCAATTGGTGTTTTGGGGAGGATTTATTGTAGAAAAAGTGATTAATTACATGTGGTTTTACTAGTTAATTAACTGGGAGTGGAAGCCTAGTCACTTGAAACAATAAAAAATTGAGTCTTATTATCTCAATTCCCCTACACAGTAAATTACACCATTCTCTTGGGAGTGATTTGCTGTGTAGGAGGAGAGAAGCGGTCTCTATTCAGTGTAATATACTAAGATATGCTACCCAGTATATGTATGTAGAGTTTGGAAGGAGATTACTGGAAAAAAATTACACCCATCAAATGAAAACAAACCTACTTTAATTTTCTAACCAACGCGTTTCACAGTAATGATCACATCCATAAGTAATCACAGCCAAAGTTGTGTTGCACTGTGAATAAAGTTCCACTCCGCACATTTTACAAATTAGAGGGAACATTAGTGCACTCACACGATCATATTCTATTTGTCACCATTGATACGTTAAGGTACAAGATGTCTATTGCTCGACTAATTATCCACAAAACTCTGGACAAGGACTGTGCGCCACTTACAGGGGAAAGTATTAATCTAATTGATTATTTCCTACATTGTTTATTGTTTCTCCATTTGTGGATTTACTTATAGTGAAGTTATTGATGACTCAATTTCTCTTATTATTCCTCACATGGTTTCTATCATTCATTTGCAAGTGTGACAACAGTATATGCACCTACTGGGAAATGTTCTAGCTTTGTGTCAAAATTCAGCACTCACCCACTGGTGGTAAAGGAAGGTCCCGTCTGCCTGACTTTTCCTGTGAGTAAAGAGAGACAACGCATATAATTATTCTATTTTACTACACATGTATCACATACTTATCATGTGAAATGTTCTCAAATGTCTTAGGGTCTGATCCATCAAGGCACACATACTGAGCGCAACGTGCGTTTGTTTGAAAACGCACACAAATCAGCTCTGCACACTCCCAAATTCATCAAGGAACGGATCTCAAGATCCGTGCGTCGTTGAATTCGGGTGTAGGTCTGCTGTGCTTCACTACACAAGACGCTGCACGATACGTTCAAAGCCTATGTGGCTTACAAATTTGCAAACGCACAAAAAAAATATATATAGAATTACTGCCATCAGTTAATAATAAAGGCACTACTGAAAAAACAGTAAAAAAAAACCAAAAAGGCCTTTATCGCCCTATGAATATATTTATTAGGATGTTGTTAATGTCTACTGAACATAAAATACATTTTTACAGTTGCTTCTGTTTGCAAACACATGTTATAGCATGTATACAAGACTGTCAAGAGATACGGCAGAAAAACATGTAACTTTGACATGCCTTGAGCTTGATTCGGAGGTGAATGCGTTTGCTTGAGTGTTGCACACCCTTACTGTAAATTGACTACAACCAAACGCCTCTTTCCTGCCCCATTTACTCCCCAAAATCGTAGGCTGTCGAAAGTATCCTTTGCGCTCACATACGGAGTGGACAGAGCTGCCGTCCACTGGCGTATGTCCCGGTTCTGGGCATGCGCAGAGGGATTTTGCATACAATACGCTCAAAATTGCCTTGATGAATCAGACCCTTAAGTGTAACTTCACCAAAAATAGCATTTCTACCCCCGCCATCACAGCTTAGAAGAACTGTATATTTCTAACCCTGACAGGACAGAGCCGCAAACCCCCATTTCCACATGACACCTACACCTTCCACCAGAGTTGATTGTCAGGTTGTTATGCAGGTTTGACAACAAGACACCACTTTACAAGATTCTCAATAAACCATTAAAAAAATCAGGTTTTATATGTCATTTTTAATAAAGAGACCTTTTACAGATTTACTAAAACTTCTTAAAAGGTTGGAGGTGTTACACATAGCGACCAATCACATTCTAGCTATCATTTATCTTGTACATTCCAGAAGATGATAGCTAGAAAACTGACTGGCTATAGGCAACATCTCCACATTTCCTTTTTATAAGTTTCAGTCAATCTATCCCCTGGTTCCATTTTATATCAGAAAATCACTCTAGATTGTCCTATTTGGGGCAATCTGGGCAGCACTGTGGCTCAGTGGTTAGCACTTTTGCCTCACAGCACTGGGGTCATGAGTTTGATTCCCGACCACGGCCTTATCTTGTATGTTCTCCGCGTGTTTGCGTGTGTTTACTCCGGATGCTCCGGTTTCCTCCCACACTCCAAAAACTGGTGTCTGTGTGTGTGTATGTTAGGGAATTTAGACTGTAAGCTCCAATGGGGCAGGGACTGATGTGAGTGAGTTCTCTGTACAGCGCTGCGGAATTAGTGGCGCTATATAAATAGGTGATGAGGATGATGAATGCGGTGGTAATCGTTTTTCCGACAGGCAGAATTCCTTAAAAAAAAAAAAAAAGACTGAAAAAACGAAAGAAAATTAAATAGACTTACCTTCAATCCGACGCTGGAGATGACTGATGGAAACAGCAAGGTGACAGAAAGGTATTTCAATGAAAGAACTGTGCGGCAATGCAATATGACATCATCGCGACGTCTGTCAATCTAAATTTAAAGCGGCAATGTGGGGTTAAGTGTTTAAAACACTTAATCTAAATTTAAACTGGCAATGTGGGGACCACTAAGGTTGACAGACGTTGCGATGATGTCATATTGCATTGCCGCACAGTTCTTTCATCGAAATACCTTGCTGTCACCTTGCTGTTTCCATCGGTCATCTCCAGAGTCGGATTGAAGGTAAGTCTATTTAATTTTCTTTCGTTTTTTCAGTCTTTCGTTTTTTCCCCCCAGGAATTCTGCCTGTCGGAATTCTCACTATAGTTATATCGTTACCCAACCGGATGAATGTGCACACGCTGCCACAAAAATTGGGTCGTAGTAACGGAACACAGAGCGGTGCTTCTGAAATGCCTTTTAGATTGTAAGCTCACTTGGCAGGAACACCGTCACCTTCTGTTTTATATCTTTGTTGTAATTTGTGTCATGATCCCCTCGACGTAAAGCGCTGCATAGAAGAAGAAGAAGAAGAAGAAGAAAGAAGAAGAAAGAAGAAGAAGAAGAAGAAGAAAGAAGAAGAAGAAGAAGAAGAAGAAGAAGAAGAAGAAGAAGAAGAAGAAGAAGAAGAAGAAGAAGAAGAAGAAGAAGAAGAAAGAAGAAGAAGAAGAAGAAGAAGAAGAAGAAGAAGAAGAAGAAGAAGAAGAAGAGAAGAAGAAGAAGAAGAAGAAGAAGAAGAAGAGAAGAAGAGAAGAAGAAGAAGAGAAGAAGAAGAAGAAGAAGAAGAAGAAGAAGAGAAGAAGAAGAGAAGAAGAAGAAGAAGAAGAAGAAGAAGAAGAAGAAGAAGAATAAGCAGAAGAAGAAGAAGAAGAAGAAGAAGAAGAAGAAGAAGAAGAAGAAGCGAAGAAGAAGAAGAAGAAGAAGAAGAGAAGAAGAAGAAGAAGAAGAAGAGAAGAAGAAGAAGAAGAAGAAGAATTAGGCTGCATGGGCCCTATATATATATATATAGACATTCATTAATTCAATTTATCTGCTCCATTTATGACAGGTGTTACTATCCACCTTGAAAAACCAAACCATATGGGCTGCTCCGGCGTCTATCCATAGAGATAAATGTTCTCTGAGTTTCTGTCTCCCATCCAGTTAGTTGTCAGAGATTTACCTGATACAATCAATTTGTTTGTTTTAATAAAATCCCAGACATTTCCTGAATGTTTTGTCCCTCCCACTTTGCAGGAGTACGTCTCACCCACAATACGTTATTACACTTTTTTTTTTTTTAACTCAAAATTTTTAGTAAATCAACATGGGTGACAGCAGACATATAAAAGAGAACAGGAAAATAAAACAAAAAAAACAAACACTGTCACAAAACATGTTAGTAATTGCTATTCATAGCAAAACATAGAAAATAAATGAAGAGTTGTATTGGCACAAGCAATATCCATATTATTAAAAGGGTAATGGGTGGGAAGGGGTGGGGTCGTCTGTCATAGTAAGATAAGACAAGGCGGTATCTCAGACATCAGAGGAAATAACTTTGCTGTAGGAATATTATAGGCAGAAGTATCTGGCACAGAAGAGGCAATCTATAGGAGGGGGAGTGTTGGGGGCATTACTGGTGTAACCAGGGGGCCCAGATTTGGTAAAACTTGTCATCTTTGTCTCCCAGGTGGAAGGTAATTTTTTCCATGCTAGCAATAAACCAGACATAGGACTTTAGAGAGGAGACGCAGGGAGGCGCTGCGCTTTTCCAGGATTTGGCTATCAGGCACCTAGCGGCCACCAGAACACACAAAGCCAGTTTTGCAGAGTGGACATCAGCATCTTATATAGGGTAGCAGAGGAGGAAGGACCAAGGATCCTTCTGGATAGGGAATTGAAGAAGGGAGGAAAGGGGAGTAGCTACTTTATCCCAGAAAAAGGAGATGACAGGGCAGGACCACCAGATATGAAAAAGGGTACCTCCATGACCGCATTCCCGCCAACAGGCAGGGGAGGCAGTTGGATACATTTTAGCTAGTCTAACAGGCGTAAGATACCATCTGTAGAAAATCTTATATGCATTTTCTTTGATTAGTGTGGAGATGGAACTAGAGGCTACATTCGATCTGATGGTCTCCCAGCAGTCCTCCTCCGGGGGGGACCCAAATCTCTCTCCCACTCTCTCTCGTGGCCATTCCCAGAGATATTTCACCTTATTTTTAAAACACACTTTGCTTTGACGTTCTGGGCAGAATGGTTTCTCTTGTTTTGCACTACCAGCTCTTACCTTGCAGAGATCAGATTCGATCTCCTCATGCTTTGAGGGCTTGTCAACCTGATGAGAGAAATAAACATTTTAATAAATGTACTGGATGATGAAAATAATGTGCAATCTTTTATTCATTGGTGTAACTGTAACCACAGTAGCTCATGCGGGGACGAATTAGGAATTTAAAGTGGCCCTGGAAAAATTCTGAAAGTGGCCCCATGTAGATGGGACCTAATAAATGGTAGGCAAAGCAAATATGAAAGTAGGCAGAGTTAGCACACCATCAGCCCTACCCACATCGGTTTTAGGGCGAGGCAAATGTAACACATAGTGGAAGGCAGTGTCTGCTTGTCACAATTGAGGAGCCAACAAACAAGTAGACAAATCATTGCACTGGTAGGTGGATCAAACACAAGTAGGCACAGTCAGCACACCAGTGGGTGGAGTACACACATCGGTTATGAAAGATGGAGCAGGTTAATCCAGCAGAAGGGAGTTCACAGGGTTAGCATTAATTTAATAGTAGTTGGGTCTCTCACAGTTTCAAAAGTCTCCCTAACAGTATAAATAAAAAATACATTAGGCCTTGATCATTAAGGCAAAGTAAGTAAAAAAATGAGTACTTTTCTCCTGGACAAACCATGTTACAATGCAAGGGGTTCATATTGGTTTCTTATTTTGCACATAAGATAAATACTGACTACTTTTTCATGTAGCACAAAAAAAAACTACATAGCTTATTTGTACAATGAAATGTAAAGAAGATTTAGGACATACCTTAAACCAACTATAAATCTGTACCAACATTTTAAATTTACCTTCCCCTCCAATGCAACATGGTATTGCCAAGGTGCAAAGTTAGTAATTTTTAAAATGAATCAGGCCCATTGTCTCTGCCTACCCGTATGCAAAACTTTAAGGTTTCTCAACCATGGTGGTTTGTGCCCTTACCCCAAAAAGAGGTTCTACCCTGCCAATTCTCTCTATTCATCCCAATGCTCTTTGTACCTCTTCTTGGGGTTCTTTTTTTTTTTTTACCAATATTTTTATTAGAAGCATTCTGTGCATACAAAAATCATGGCATCAAGCAAGAGATTTACAGTGGTGCAAAAGAAATAAAAATATCAATTTAAACACCAGAAGTTTTCAACATAGTTAAGTCAAACCATTATAGATAACTGAATATAGCTGTTGGATTTCAAAGAAAAAAAATGAAATAAAATAAAACTGTGATAACTTGTAAACACATTAACATGAACAATTAAAAAATGCTTTTTTTTCATTCAATAAAAAAATACTCCCATGGATGCGCCATACAAAATGTATTGCACGGTTTATATAGTTCAGCATAATAATATTCCAGTAATAGTGATACATATACACTACAAAGAGCATCCTAGTGACCCAATATAATAAAAAATAACATTATTGTGACCGCCACACAATACCACCCCAATCATGAATTAACCCTTCCTCAAAATCCAGCCTCATCATAACAACCCATTCATCATTAACCCCTTTATAATCACTATCTCCCTCAGCCGATTTAATCCCCACGCTCTCAATAAATTCCATTCATATTCATTAACTCCCTCATTACCTCCCTCAGTCTCATCAAAAGACTGTAATATGTGGCCAGAGTAGAGATGCTCACTGACCCCGTGTTTTGGTTTTGGATCTAGATTAGCTTCGGGTTTTGGTTTTGCCAAAACCGCCCTTGCGTGTTTTGGTTTTGGTTTTGGTTAGCTATTTTTTATTACATTTTATTTTTTGGTGTAAAATCGCATCCCTAAACAAGCTAACAATGGGCTTGTTAGAGTAATGGCAGAAACACACATAAGTGCCAGTAAAGATTAATGCAAGATGGAATTGTCCTTGGGCCCTCCCACCCACTCATATGTTGGATCTTACAAAGGACATGCACACTTTAACAAACCAAGCACTTCAGCGACAAGGGCTGCCACTTTTGTGGCTGAAGTGCTTGGTTTGTTTGGGCCCCCACTAAAACAGCTATCAATGGCCTAAATGCATGTTAGACCAACAGTGCTGTGAAGTGAATTCTACACTGTTCTACACTGTCAAGATGATGTCGTCATCATCTTCAGAATCATTCTCACCCTCATCAGTGTGTACATCATCATCACAGACTATTAATTCATCTCCGCTGGAATCCGCCATTAGAGAAGTGTCAGTAGTTGGATGTATTTGCCGGTAAAGGCCTTCCTACGTCGATCACTGACAAGGTTCCCGGCTGTGCTGAATACTCTTTGTGAGTACACACTGGAGGGTGGGCAGCTTAGGTATTGCAAAGCAAGTTTGTACATGGGTTTCCAAATGGCTTGTTTTTCCTCCCAGTATGGAAAGGGGCTGTCTGACATTTCCATATCAATTAACTCTTGAAAATAATCCTCCACCATCCTTTGCATGTTAATAGTAGGATTGGATGGAGTTATGGCCGAGGTCACACTTTTTTGGTAAAATCTTTCAAACCAGCCCAGATTTCAAACTGTTGTGGTCTGCCACCTGCGCCATCCATGCTTCTCTTTGGAAAGTGCAATTTCTTACGAGCAGCAGCTGCCTGTGAAACTGATGGAGACGTCGTCAAGCCAAGGCTCCTTGCAACTGTTCAGACCTCGTTCATTTGGAAGCATAGAATCGATGTAGGTCTTAAACCTTGGATCAAGCACAGTTGCCAAAACATAGTGATCCGACTTCAACTCTTGGATCATTGCAAAGCAAATTAAGTACTTGATCTACAAGGCCAACATACTTTGCGGAATTGCTTTCTTTCATCTCCTCCTTCAGTTTGTCAAGCTGCTTTTCTAAAAGTCGAATTAAGGGAATGACTTGACTAAAGCTAGCAGAGTCTGAACTCACTTCACATGTCACAACTTCTAATGGTTTCAGCACCTTGCACTGCACAGAAAGGATTCTCCACTGTGCAAGACTGAAATATATTCCCCCTCCTTTCCCAATGTCATGAATTGTGCAATACGCTTGGATGGCTTTGCGCTGTTCCTCCATCCTCTGAAGCATGTACAGGGTTGATTTCCACCCTGTTAGCACCTCTTGCTTAAGTTGGTGGCAGGGCAAATTAAATTGTTCTTGGAGCTGCTGCAATCTCCTACATGCTGTGGCAGAATGCCGGAAATGTCCAGAAATTTTACAGGCCACCGAAAGCATCTCCTGCACCTCACGGTTATTTTTCAAGAAGCTCTGCACCACCAAGTTTATTGTGTGAGCAAAACAGGGAATGTGTGTTATGACTGCCTTTGTTTTGTATCTGGCAGCAGTACCTATAATCCATCAGAGGTGCTGCTGTCCTGCTCCTGAACTCTGCAACATGCCTGAAGGAGTTAATCTCCTTGTCTGATGCTAATTAGAACTGCACCTGTTGCGCTGCTTTAAGTACCTGCCTCTAGCTGTGCTCTGAGCAGTTCATCCGTTTGTTCCTGGCTGCTCCAGAGGGGGACCTGCCCTTACAGTCTGCTCCAGAGGGGGCCCTGCCCTTACAATCTGCTCCAGAGGGGGCCCTGCCCTTACAATCTGCTCCAGAGGGGGCCCTGCCCTTACAGTCTGCTCCAGAGAGGGCGCTGCCCTTACAGTCTGCTCCAGAGAGGGCTCTGTCCCTCCAGCCCGTTCCAGAGAGGGCCCTGTTCCTCCAGCCCATTCCAGAGAGGACCCTATCCCTCCAGTCCCCTCCCGAGTTGCCTGTCCATGCGGTTCAGCCCGAGTTGCCTGTCCATGCGGTTCAGCCCGAGTTACCACTTGGTGCTGTCTGCTCTGAGGCATCTCACAGTGCTGTCTGCTCTGAGGCATCTCACAGTGCTGTCTGCTCTGAGGCATCTCACAGTGCTGTCTGCTCTGAGGCATCTCACAGTGCTGTCTGCTCTGGAGGCATCTCACAGCGCTGTCTGCTCTGGAGGCATCTCACAGCGCTGTCTGCTCTGGAGGCATCTCACAGCGCTGTCTGCTCTGGAGGCATCTCACAGCGCTGTCTGCTCTGGAGGCATCTCACAGCGCTGTCTGCTCTGGAGGCATCTCACAGCGCTGTCTGCTCTGGAGGCATCTCACAGCGCTGTCTGCTCTGGAGGCATCTCACAGCGCTGTCTGCTCTGGAGGCATCTCACAGCGCTGTCTGCTCTGGAGGCATCTCACAGCGCTGTCTGCTCTGGAGGCATCTCACAGCGCTTTCTGCTCTGGAGGCATCTCACAGCGCTGTCTGCTCTGGAGGCATCTCACAGCGCTGTCTGCTCTGGAGGCATCTCACAGTGCTGTCTGCTCTGGAGGCATCTCACAGTGCTGTCTGCTCTGGAGGCATCTCACAGTGCTATCCAGTCGGAGTGCTGTGTCCAGCCCGGGCTTCCCGTCACGTGTGCCCAACTTGCTGCCCCAGCTGGGGACTCCTTCTCGGCTGTTCCAGTTGAGGACTCTCCAGAGACTGCTGCACAAGCTGGGTACTCTCCAGAGACTGCTATTGAGCCTGAATGCCCAAAAGCCTCTTCTGAGTCATCAGATCCTTCTCCAGTCTTCTTTGATGGAGACATCAAACAGTTTGTTACTGTACTCAAACTTTCCATGAAACAGTTTCAAGAATGTCCGGATTATTTCGTTGACCAATTTAACCAAGTGGGTTCAATTATTATGTGTTTTAGAGGGGAGCCACAAACCTGGGCCTTCTCATTACTAAATTCTGATGACCCCATTATTCATAATACCATGGACTTTGTCAATGTCAGAAGTACACTCTATCCACAGTCATGTCATCTGATCACGATTTTTCTGTGCCCCTTCCAGCCTGTGCGTCAGTTCCTGCACTTGTCCATAAGACCTCTATGAATGTGTCTTCCATCAGACAGTCTAGGTCATCTAGAGAGAAGGTTAACAAGAACGGAAAAACCCTTGCTTTGCCACTTCAGTCACAACAAACACCAACCTTGGTGACTGGCTTTTTGGGCATATCATCTGGTGATAAAATAAATGGTCCTATCTCGACTCTAGGCTGGGACTCAGACTCTGAAAGTGAATTTGTGGAGGATACTAAAGAGTTAGTGGACGAACTTGCCTATTCTTCTGCTTCTGAAGAATTGGGTCTTCTCTGTACTCTATTAGAGAAGAGCCCAATTGTGTCTCCAGGGAGAGCTTATAAAAAGAAAAAGAAGAGGAGAAAAACCTGAAGGGAGCATGTATGGAGAGTCTGGAATCCGCACCTTAAAGGGGGGGCTATGTTATGACTGCCTTTGCTTTGTATTTGGCAGCAGTACCTATAATCCATCAGAGGTGCTGCTGTCCTGCTCCTGAACTCTGCAACATGCCTGAAGGAGTTAATCTCCTTGTCTGATGCTAATTAGAACTGCACCTGTTGCACTGCTTTAAGTACCTGCCTCTAGCTGTGCTCTGAGCAGTTCATCCGTTTGTTCCTGGCTGCTGCTAACCTGCTCCTGTGCTATTTGATATATACCTGCTGGACTAAACTTCTGTGTATGACCCCTGCCTGTACCTTGGACCTTGCCTGCTTGTCTGAGACCCCGAATCATTTGCCTGTACCTTAGACAACGCTATTCTGCCTGTTGCCCTGACCTTTTGGACAGACTTCTGGACCTCGCTAATTTGTTTGATCTCTGCCTGGCTATTTCGATTTGTTTGTCTGATCACTGCTTTATCCCTGGACTCTGTCTGCTTTCCTGGACAGCCTTGTGCCTTCTGGACTGGGGTAAAACTTATTATACTTGTTCCTGCCATTTTACTATACAGTCTCTTTTGGAACTTGTTATCCATGGATTTGAGTTATCTTTGTTAATATATTTACCTGAATAAAGACACTTTGCCTTACACTACTGTTGCTCTTCGTGAATGCACTGGGATTCATAACAATGTGATGGAATTCACCCAGCTGTAATGCTCACACAATATTGTTGGCATTATCAGAAATAACATATCCTGGGGAGAGTCCAAGTGGTATAAGCCATGTATCAATGACATCTCTTAGTTTTCGTAACAAATTATCAGCTGTATGCCTGCTAGTGAAGCCGGTGATACAAAGAGTAGCCTGCCTGTGAGAAATGTTACGTAGTGGTGTAGATGCTGCTGCTGTTCCTGCTTGTGAAGGCGAATGACCAACCCAGTGGGCTGTCACGGTCATATAATCTTTGGCTTGGCCACTTCCACTTGTCCATATATTTGTGGTTAAGTGTACAGTGGGTAGAATGGCATTTTTGAGCCCAATTACTAAATTTTTATAAACTTTCTGGTACAGTTGAGGAATAGCTTTTCTTGAAAAATGGTGTTGTGATGGAATTCTGTAACGGGGACACAAAACATCAATTAACTGTGAAAACCCAGCTGCGTATATAGTGGATATTGGACGGAGATCTAACACTAGCATAGTCGCCATGGCGTCTGTGATCCGCTTTTCGACTGTCTACTGCTGTCATGTATAGCCCTATATAGAGCATGAATATTCAAAAGCATTATATTCAGACTTGTTCGTTAGTGTCTTTTCTAAATATATGTAAAATCCTCTCCGCGTCCCAATGTATAGGGAGTGCCCATAGATGTCAGTGATAAAGTTTGATTACTCACTTATCTCAAACTGAAATGGTATAACGCTCCACATACCCGTTAGACATATCTCTGTCAGAGATTTGACTCCTTTGATTCGTTGGATGTCCAATATTATAATAGAAAAAAATCCTTGTAGATACTAGTTAGTACCTCCTACGAATGAAGATCAGAGCTGTAGCGGGATGTGTGGTGATATATGTCCGTGCGGTGAGCTTGAATCTCCGAGCTGGCCAAAGCCGCGGTTCACACAGTGACTGTGTAGCCTTCTGACACCCTACACAGATAAATAATCTGAACAAGTAGTGAAGGGTGAGATCAGAACACGGAGGGAGTACGATGGAAACACAGTCCATGCAGTGCCAGATAAATGGAAGGGTGTAAATTCTTGTATAAAATCGATGCAGAAGCAAGCCGGCAATTACGGCGTGTATCCAGATAAATGAAACAGCAAAAGACAGGTATTAGAGTCGTATGAGGACAACTATGTTGTTGTCTCTATGCCCCTAACGCGTTTCATTATGGAACGTAACTTCATCAGAGGGAGTAATCAGCTGATTACTGATCATCATTCGTAGGAGGTACTAACTAGTATCTACAAGGATTTATTTCCATTATCATATTGGACATCCAACGAATCAAAGGAGTGAAATCTCTGACAGAGATATATGTCTAACGGGTATGTGGAGCGGTATACCATTTCAGCTTGAGATAAGCGAGTAATCAAACTTTATCACTGACATCTATGGGCACTCCCTATACATTGGGACGCGGAGAGGATTTTACATATATTTAGAAAAGACACTAACGAACAAGTCTGAATATAATGCTTTTGAATATTCATGCTCTATATAGGGCTATACATTGACATTTAATGACGTCCACACATTGAGCAGTGATCCACTATTATCGGCAGTTCAAAGATCGTGGCAATTAGCGGCATTACCTTTCTGTGGGGAATTTGTTTAATAAGAGTTTTTCATGTTCACACTCTGGACCACAGTATCGGCTACAATATAGACAGCTGTCATATCATCTTATCTAGTAGCACTGTGGCCCTTCAACAATGCTCATGAGATATTTTTTATATTTTTATATTGTGACCGCGTCACTGTGCACGGTGATGCAGTCTATGTTTATATAATCTTTCCCTCCAGTATGTTTTATTATAAGCATTAGTAGGTATTCATATATCTGTATTTGATTGTAATGCAATAAATTGTATTAGATGTGACAACTTGTGATTCCATTCCATTATTTCATATATTTAGAGTGCCAGATCATTAGCGCTGCACACGTTTTTTCTTGTCCAAGATAGTTAAGGTCCCTCCCTCGACTGACTGTGGCTTTTAATACACTACAAATGGCTATACAAATGTTGTCAGGATTTGGGTAGAAATAATTCCACACATAAGAAGTGGCTTTTTTTGGTCTTATGTCCAGGCATGACAATGGCCTTCTTCTTGTCACGTGCCAGAACTGCTTCCACTGGTGCAGAACTCACACAAACAACCTCATCAACATCCTCAATAGCGCCCTCATCGGTTACACAAATATCCCCCGTATCATCTTCCAATTCCAAAGTGGCATCCTCAATTGGTGTATCACCGGCTACACTCGGGCTGTTCAGGCACACATCAGCAGAAATGCTGAAAGGGCCCTTCTTTATGGGTACACTATCAGAATGGTCACGATTACACATACCACTCGTGGATGGACTCTCCTCAGGGATTGGTGTCATATCGGATTCTGAGCATACATTTTCTTCTAATGCCTTACTGTTTTCTTGCAGCTCGGCTTTCACACGTAACAGTAGTTGTGCACCACTTTTGGACTCTGAATTACTTGGTCTTGCTTGGTCATAAGTGACCTTACAAGAAGAAGCCTCAGTAACAATTTTAGATCTCACACTCATAGAGAAAGGCGAAGGCCTCATTCTTTCTTTGCCACTGTGTGTAGAATGGCATGTTGGCAATTTTGTTTTTATCGACAGTTAACTTTTCCTGTATTACAACTCTTTTTCTCTTCAACACGGTAAAAGGTGTTTTTTTGTGTGATTTTTCCCCTGACTTCAAAAGACTATGTACTTTTACATAGGCTTTACCAGATGACGTACAGGGAAGACTACCATCAGGACTGGTGGCAGCAGCTGCTTGCTGCTCCTGCTCATATGTGTACTGCTGTGAATCCATTTTAATAAGACTCTACACTTTGTAGTGCAATTTCAGAAATATACAGTGCTATATTAGAATTTCAGCACTAACAAAATACAGCTTTTTTTTAGAATGGGGGGTTTGAGACCCCAAAAACTTTGTAGTGCAAATTCAGAAAAATGCCTGCCTAGATCGCCGTGGAGGCGGGTATCTATTGATTCTAAAACTCGCGAGATCCGACGGCGTCACAATGACGTTTTGCCTCATTTTGGAATCCGAACAAGCGCGACTCGGCTCGGTACTCGGATCCCCAAAGTTCGGGTGGGTTCGGTTTCAAGGAAACCGAGCCCGCCCATCTCTAGCCCGGAGTGTCTGTCTCTGTGTATGTGTGTTCCCAGTGTGTCTGTCCCTGAATGTGTGCCCAGTGTGTCTGTCCCTGTATATGTGTGCCCAGTGTGTCTGTCCCTGTATATGTGTGCCCAGAGTGTCGGTCCCTGTATATGTGTGCCCAGAGTGTCTGTCCCTGTATATGTGTGCCCAGAGAGTCTGTCCCTGTATATGTGTGCCCAGAGAGTCTGTCCCTGTATATGTGTGCCCAGAGTGTCTGTCCCTGTATATGTGTGCCCAGAGAGTCTGTCCCTGTATATGTGTGCCCAGAGAGTCTGTCCCTGTATATGTGTGCCCAGAGAGTCTGTCCCTGTATATGTGTGCCCAGAGAGTCTGTCCCTGTATATGTGTACTCAGAGAGTCTGTCCCTGTATATGTGTGCCCAGGGTGTATGTCCCTGTATATGTGTGTCCAGTGCATCAGTCGCTGTGTATGTGTGCCCAGTGTGTCTATCCCTGTATATGTGTGCCCAGAGTGTCTGAAAACAAGGCAAAACTTAATTGTTATGTCGTTGGATCTCGCGAGTTTTGGATTCTATAAGTACTGCCCCTCCATGGCGATCCAGCGCCATTTCACAGAGGGAAATAGAAGGAGCAGCACAGTACTTGGCAGTCTCTAATGCATTTGGACAGCGTCATAGCTAGAAAACAAAGAGGAGGGGTAGCAGTGTTCTCCAAAGGCTCCAGTGACATTCAGGAGAGCTCCATTGCTCCATTGCTAATTGTCATTGCTGAAATACAAATAAGGTCCTGTAGGCTTTGTCTTCTAAATCTGTAGTCTTTGTTTGAAAGTGTAAGAAAATAATATTGTGACCTGTGAGGTAGTCAAAATTGACTGCAAATGTCTTGAAATTAGTGTTATTGAGGTTAATAAGAAAGTAGGGGGGAAGCAAATATATGTGATTTTAGCAAAAAATAAATAAATAGGGATTTTATTTAAAAATCAGGATCCAGAACCAAAACCAAAACACGCAAGGGCAGTTTTGCCAAAACCAAAACACGAAGTTAATCCAGATCCAAAACCAAAACCAAAACCAGAACACGGGGGTCAGTGAACGTCTCTAATTCTAATCTTTTCTATTTTTTAATACCTGTCTATTTTGGAAGGGTCATTCAGTGAAATCTACATTTAATAAAAGGGAGTTTTTGTTAGAAGGGTTTTTTTTCTGGACATTTTCGACATTCAGTGACCATATGTAGAACATTGCAGCGGCTGCAAAAAAATTGTCATCTGCCATGTCACCAACTGAAGCAAGCCCATTGGATAAATGAAACAACAACAACAATTTTAGTGTAAGGTGCAGGAGATAAAAATGTTGAAACACTACGCTCACACTAAATTTGAAATTTTATACAAGCATTATGGAGAGTGAAGTGCCAGTAATAATCTATTGTCATTAGATGGACATAGGCATCAGTAGATATTTAGACAAGTAGATATCCAATTGTAAAGAGCTACCTAATTTGCTGTGGCAATATAAATAAATGAGGATGCTGAGAGACGAAGATGTCCTGCACCCATAATATAACAATTCAAAGATTAACCACACAATACATTGCCAGAGTATTCATCGGTTGCTAAGAGCATGGCTTTCATTACCTTGCTTTACAATTATGCTCTGTGCCATAATGCAGCCCTTCTGATTTAAACCACTCATGTATATTTATGGGGAGGGAGGGAGGAAAAATCATCCCCATGGGGTAAGCTTCGTCCAACTCCGAGGCAAGGCGCACTGGCCGAGACCTGCAGCGGAGGTGGTCCCCAAGACCCATGTATATAAATATGGCATGTAAATAAATTATATTTATATGTTCTATTAGTGACGTGTAAGAAATATGTAACGGGATAGTTCAGATAGGCCAATAGTCGCCCTTCCCACACATGCAAGTATAATACTTACATTGATGCAGATTTGCCCAAATTTGCAGGTTGCCCAAAACATGTCTTAACAATGCAATTGAAAGTTCACATTCTGAGAAATTAACAGGACAGATTTTGGACCTTGCAAAGAATATATGTATAGATGGAGATATGATGGATGATGATATATGCTATGTGATGGAGTTAGAGATCCGTATAGTATGGTTAATTATTTTTTGAATTGAATTGGAGAAAGCAAAAACACTGATGGCAGATTTACAAAATCCTTCATTAAGACAACAGTGGACAACTACGGACTGCGGTGTAAGTAGACATTTATAAGATGATGAGAGAGCACAATGTTAAATGGTGCAAGTAAAGATGGAATTGTGCTTGGAGTGAGGTACATCTGTGCCGTAATGCTGCACTTCTGAATTAAACCAGGGAACTCGTAAACATTTATGTGGTAGGGAGGGCGGAAAAATCATTGCCCTGGGGTAAGCTTCGTCCAACACCGGGATAATGAGGACTGCCCGAGACTTGCATGTCCGAGACTTGCAGCAGAGCCGGTTCCCAAGAAGGGGTGTACTCACTCTAAAGCCAAGGCAACCTTGACGCCTCATACTGCAGCTCTGTCCCGGCTAGTGACAGGCAGCCAGGGCGCACGGCTGTAATTAAATTAACAGGCGTGTTATTGGATGGAATGGTATAAAGTAGGCCTGTCCAACCTGCGGCCCTCCAGATGTTGTGAAACTACAAGTCCCAGCATGCCCTTCCAGCTATCAACAGGTTGTCTGCTGGCAAAGCATGCTGGGGCTTGTAGTTTCACAACACCTGGAGGGCCGCAGGTTGGACAGGCCTGGTATAAAGGAATAGAGTTAAACAATTTGGAAAGTAGATAGGAGAAGGTGTCCTGCACCCATACTACAAAAAGTAAAAGATTAGGCACTCAATTTATTACCAGAGCATTTATCGGCAGCCAAGAGCAGGGCTTTCCTGCCTTGTTTTCCTTGTATCATCATCATCATCATCAGCTATATACATAGCGCCACTAATTCCGCAGCGCTGTACAGAGAACTCACTCACATCAGTCCCTGCCCCATTGGAGCTTACGGTCTAAAATCCCTAACATAGACAGACACACAGACCAAGAGAGATTAAGGTCAATTTAATAGCAGCCTTATATGCTCTGTGCCGTAACCCTGCCCTTCTGAATCAAAACAGGGGACTCAAACATTTATGTAGGAGGGAGTGTGGAAAACTCATTGCCCCGGGCTAAACTTCGTCTAACCCCGGGGTAAAGGGGACTACCTGACACTTGCAGCAGAGGCGGTCTCTAAGAAGGAAGGGATGTACTCACACTGACGTCAGGGCAACCGGGATGCCTCAAACTGCCGCTGCATCCCGGCTAGCAATAGACAGCCAGGGGGTGCAGATTTTTAAATTATATTATTGCTGCCTTCTGAGTGGACATAAAGTGCGTACTTTTGGCCCCATTTCTCCTATCTCCGTGCTACCGATTCCTACTCATAAGCTATTACTACGTTGAGTTAAGTCCTAGGGCATCCAAGTACATTTAGGTGCGTCCAACTCTATGGGAAAGGCAGGTGTTATAGGTGAAGACCTTTCCTGCTAGTTCTAAAAGCTTATGACAGTTTCTAGGAAGATGCAACATCGTAAAGGATTATATCCTGGGACCAGTGGTGTATTCGCAATCTGACCTGTCACTCTGTCAGGCGCCTTCCCCGCACCTTCACCCGGTGCCAGGGCGGACGCCTGACCTCCCAGCTCGTCACGTCCCGTTGCCTAGCAAAGGGACGAGTGACGAACTTCCACCCAGCCTCCGGGCGCATGCGCAGTAGATTGCGCCACCGTTGCTGGGAGGTCAGGCGTCCGCCCTGGCACCGGGTGAAGGTGCGGGGACGGCGCCTGACAGAGTGACAGGTCAGATTGCTAATACACCACTGGTCCCAGGATATAATCCTTTACGATGTTGCGTCTTCCTAGAAACTGTCATAAGCTTTTAGAACTAGCAGGAAAGGTCTGTCCACCAAAGAGAGGGAGGTTGTCCCTATTTCAGGAAGTCTCTGGCACCATTAGGGTGCCAGAGTATCAAGGTTCTGACCCTTTTTCTCCAGCGTCCCACTGTGCTTCGCAGCACTCCGATTAGTTTCCTGGCTCTTGACTCGGCTTGTCCTGAACTTTCCTGCCGATCTTCCCTTGGCATTATCACTCCTTTGGTATTGACTTTGGACCATCTGACTCCGTTTATGCCTGCTCCCTTTGTACTGCGCTGCCAGCCAGGCTTGACTTTGGATTGTCTCACTACGTTTCTGCCTGACCCCTGTACCGTACTACCTGCAGCCTTCTTGGATTCCTTGTCTACGCCATTTCACTGGTGGCTGACCTGGATGGCCGCGACCTGCATACTCCTGCAGCGAACTCCAAACTTCCTTGCGCGGGTCCCTGGTGAAGACCAGGGGTACGTTTAGAATCCACGCCACCTGGTTAGCAGAGCAGGTGGCCTCAGTTACCCGGTATCGTGACACACTGTTTGGTTTTGCTACTAGTTGCTCCCTCAGCCACCACTTTTATCTAAATAAAAACGGTGACCTTTTGCCAAATGGAGTCCGTTTGGTTATTTATTTATTCAATTCCAGTAATAGTAATTCTGAATATGCGAAGGAGGTTTGGGTGCAATTAAAGGGAAATATCAACACTATTCAGATTATAATTTTTAAATTGAATCAGAGCAAGCAAATGCAATGATGGAAAAGTTACAAAATCATTCAGACAGCTCGCTGCAGCCTTTTGCTAACATTGGTGAAAATTGGGACTGTTGTGAAGGGATCATTATAAAATAGACTGGAAATAACTGGAAATGAATGTTAATGCTATAAATAGTAATAAGAACAAACACAGCTCAAAATGACATTATTTTACCTATCTTTCACAATTTTCAATTGAATCCAGATCCAAAACCAAAACCTTTCACAATAGTTCCGCAAAACTGGTAGCAAAGCCGAAACACGAAGTTGGATTAGAACCGACATCAGTTTCAAAACCGAAACACGAGGGTCAGCGCACATCTCTAATAGTTATATGTTATTGCCATTTCATGAGATCTTGGCAAAACAAATCTCAGGAACGATAATCTTTTAGTTGCCTGTTGGCAAAATTGATTGCTGTGCTGGCCGATGCAGTCAGTGATCCCATGTGTAAACAAGCAGTGACCATGAAATGTCCCACTACGTCACCTGCTGAATGAGGATTCTAGAAGCAGAAGAGGAAGGGGGCCCAGTTGGGATAAATAATGAAGGACAGTTATGGTTGATATCAGCTGAATGTTTTAAGATTTCTACCGTGATTGGTCCATGTTTCATGTCTCCGCCTTCTGCTTCTCTCCTCATTCTAACAGTGTTGCACCCCTGATAGCGGCACAGAAATGTCAGTCACCAATGACTGCTTTCTTATTGCTGGCTGATAATCCCGCTGCCTTACAGAAGCCACACGCACTTTACCCACAAGCCGCTACAATGGTTATTCTGCTACTTTATGCATCAAATGTTCCCCAAACCAAAGATTATAAGCTCACTTGGGCAGAGCCACATTTACCTTCTGTTTCATGTCTTTGTAGATAATTTATGTCATGATCGCCTCAACGTACAGCGCTGTGTAATATGTGAGCGCTTTATAAATAAAAGGTAATAATAATAATTATTAGGCTACATGAGCCATATATATATATATACACACATTCATTAATTCAGTTTATCTGCTCCATGTTTGACAGGTGTTACTATCCTCCTTGAAAAACCAAACCATATGGGCTGCTCCGGCGTCTATCCATAGAGATAAATCTTCTCTGAGTTTGCACCTCCCATCCATTTAGTTGTCAGACATGATATACAGGAAAATTACTACTTTGTAAGGGATTTACCTGATACAATCAATTTGTTTGTTTTAATAAAATCCCAGACATCTCCTGAATGTTGGTGACCTCCCTCCCACCTTGCAGGAGGAACGTCTCACCCACAATACGTTATTACACTTATTTTTTCAAACGCACTTTTCTTTGACGTTCTGGGCGGAATGGTTTCTCTTGTTTTGCATTACCAGTTCTTACCTTGTAGGGATCACAATCAATCTCCTCATACACTGATGACGTGTCAACCTGATGAGAGAAATAAACATTTTAATAAATGTACTGGATGATGAAAATAATGTGCAATCTTTTTTTCATTGGTGTAACTGTAACCACAGTAGCTCATGTGGGGATGGATTAGGAATTTAAGGTGGCCCTGGAAAAAAAAATACTGAAAGTGGCCCCATGTAGGTGGGACCAAATAAATGGTAGGCGATGCCAACACAAAAGTAGGCAGAGTTAGCACACCATCAGCCTACCCACATCGGTTTTAGGCCGAGCCAAATGCAATACGCAGTGGAAGGTAGTGTCTGCCTATCACAGTTGGCGGAGCCAACACACAAGTAGACAAATCATTGCACTGGTAGGCGAAGCAAACACAAGTAGGCACAGTCAGCACACCAAAGGGTGGAGTACACACATTGGTTATGCGAGTGGAGCAGGTTAATCCAGCAGAAGGGAGTTCCCAGGGTTAGCATTAATTTAATAGTAGTTGGGTCTCCCACAGGTTCAAAAGTCTCCCTAACAATATAAATAAAAAAACATTGGGACTTATTCATTAAGGAAAGTAAGTAAACAAATGAGTACTTTTTCTCCTGGACAAAACCACATTACTATGCAAGGGGTGCAAATTAGTTTCTTATTTTGCATATAAGTTAAATACTGGCAGTTTTTTCATGTAGCACACAAATACTTGATGGCTTTATTTTTGCACTGAAATTAAAGTTGATCTAAGACATGACCTACCCCAACTATAAATCTGTACCCACATTTTAAATTTACCTCCCTCTCCAATGCAACATGGTATTGTCAAGGTGCAAAGGTAGTCATTTTTTAAATGAATCAGGCCCATTGTCTCTGCTTACCCATATGCAAAACTATAATGGGGACCCCTTATAACCATGGTGGTTTGTGCCCTTACCCCAAAAAGAGGTTCTATCCTGTCAATTTTCTCTATTCATCCCAATGCTCTCTGTACCTCTTCCTGGGGTTAGCTGTGAGATTTCTTTTTTAAGACCAATATTTTCATTTTGTGCATACAAAAATCATGGCATCAATCAAGTGGTGCAAAGGAAATAAAAATATCAATTTAAACAGCGGAAGTTATCATCATAGTTAAGTCAAACCATCATGGAAGACAGAAAAATAGTTGTGGGATTTCAAAAAACACATGATTTTAAATAAAACTGTGATAACTTGTAAACACATTAGCATGAACAATTAAAAAATGATATTTTTCAAATTCAATAAAAAAAAACTCCCATACGCGCCATACAAAATGTATTGCATGGTTTATACAGTTCAGCATAATAATACCCCAGTAATAGTGATACCTGTACACTACAAAGAGTATACTAGTGACTGCCATACAATACAGAGAGCAATATAATAAAAATAACATTTTTGTGACCGCCACACAAAACCACCACAATCATGAAATAACCCTTCCTCAAAATCCAGCCTGAACAAAACAACCAATTCATCATTAACCCCTTTATAATCATTATCTCCTCAGGCAAATTAATCCCCACGCTATCAATGAATTCCATTCATATTCATTAACCCCCTCATTACCTCCATCAGTCTCATCAAAAGACTGTAATGTATGCCCAGAGTGTCTGTCTCAGTATATGTGTGCCCAGAGTGTCTGTCTCAGTATATGTGTGCCCAGGGTGTCTGTCTCAGTATATGTGTGCCCAGGGTGTCTGTCTCAGTATATGTGTGCCCAGGGTGTCTGTCCCAGTATATGTGTGCCCAGGGTGTCTGTCCCAGTATATGTGTGCCCAGGGTGTCTGACTCAGTATATGTGTGCCCAGTGTGTCTGTCTCAGTATATGTGTGCCCAGTGTGTCTGTCCCAGTATATGTGTGCCCAGTGTGTCTGTCTCAGTATATGTGTGCCCAGTGTGTCTGTCCCAGTATATGCGTGCCCAAGGTGTCTGTCCCTGTATATGTGTGCGCCCAGTGTGTCTGTCCCAGTATATGTGTGCCCAGTGTGTCTGTCTCAGTATATGTGTGCCCAGTGTGTCTGTCCCAGTATATGTGTGCCCAGGGTGTCTGTCTCAGTATATGTGTGTCCAGTGTGTCTGTCTCAGTATATGTGTGCCCAGTGTGTCTGTCTCAGTATATGTGTGCCCAAGGTGTCTGTCCCTGTATATGTGTGCGCCCAGTGTGTCTGCCCTGTATATGTGTGCCCAATTTGCACATGGAGATCCACTATCTAGTCCTTTAAAGATTTCTTCTGTATCAGGAAAGGATTGCTGTAATAAATTTCAGATGAAATCATCAATAGTTACCATACAAAGCATCATATAGCATTGCTGCCCTTTAACTTTGGTGTCATGAATTTGATTCCTGACCAGGGCCCTGTGTTCAAGTTTGTATGTTCACCCCGTGTCTGCGTGTGTTTCCTCTGGGAGCTCTGGTTTCCTCCCAAACTCCCAAAACATATTCATAAGTTAACTGGCTGCTGACTAAAATTGATCCTAGTTTGTGTGTGTGTGTGTGATTGTGTGGTAGGAAAGATAGAGAGCAAGCTCCAACGGGGCAGGGACTGATGTGAACAGGTACATATCCTCTGTACAGCGCTGCGTATTATGGTGACGCTATATAAATAAAATATAATAAATATAGTTGTTAGAGATAAGCGATTCAAATTACTTGATCTATATATATATATAGATCTTGATCCATCTGTTTTAAAGTACACAATGCTGAAGGCCTGGGACACATACCTCTGCCCTTTAGCCTCCTTCCAGTGACTCTGTCACATATCCTCCCCTTTGTTTCAACCTACGGGTAGAACACTTGTAACCCTAAATGCTGCTCTATTTCTTTCCAAAAACTGTTTGCTTCATGCTGTAAGCTGGGTGCGAGGGTATTGTTTATAGATCCTTTCCAACCCAAAAGCACAATGGATAGTGGAGAAACTGGAGTAGTTGCCAGCAAATTTTTAGAATGAGACGTGGAAACATGGCACTGACACTCAGAGCAGGATGGTCCACAATCAAAGAAAGACCTCTTTTCAAACCCCTGGTTTATTGCATAATAAGGATACACTAATCTATTACTGGCTTCTCATTAATAATTTTACTCTCTCTCTCTGGCTTTTATTAGGGTGGGGTCTCTTAATTGCTCCGAGACACAAACATCTTTCTTTACTTTAACATCAGGTGTACAGTTAGCAGACTTGACAACATTTTCCATCTCAATAGAACTTGCACTCACTTGCAGTCCATTGCTACTCTTGTCATTTCCTAACTCCCCAACCACATTTCATAAAGGGGACAATTCTGACTTGGGGAACCCCCCTCTACCACTGTATCAGTGACATTGCCATGTGGATCTGAGCTATTCACTTTGACAATCGACTAGGTTTCCCACAGCTTCCAAAATTGGGAACAATTTCTCCCCAATATCACATCACATTTCAAACCGGGAACTAATCCCACAGTGACTACCACATGACCATACTGTGTTTCTACTTGTACCTCATTACCATCATAATGCAGAGTATCCCCGTGTATGCAGGTTACACCAACAGTTTTCCCTTGACACTTTAAGGGACTCACCAACTCTGTTTTTACAAGAGAAACCATGTTGTCTGAATCTAGCAGTGGTTTAACCCTGTTACCTTCTACAGAAACTTCACACATTAATTTGTCAGGCTTAGCCTGTCGGTCTGCAATACAGGCTAACTGGGCACATAAAGACCTTCTATGAGGTACATAAGCATTATTACATTGCATAGATTCAAAGGTAAGTGAACAGTAAGCAGCAATATTGCCTAAGCCACCACATCTAAAACAGGTAATCACATTTCTGTCATATCTCTTATGAGGCTGGAACCTTCTTGGCATAACTGGCCAATCTCCAGGTTCTGAGCCTACAGTCTCTGTACATTTCAGTTCATTCCACTGCCCAGCACCCTTTTCCCCTGGAACAGTCTTACCAGAATCTACTGGAGATCACTGTTTCCGAACTAGAGGCTGGCGGGATATTTTCTTCCTTTCTTTTGTTGCTACATACTTGGTCTGTACCACTTTCAATGGAGCCATAGACGAGGACAAGAACTCAGCTTCCTGACATGGTTGACTTTGCAACTCCTTAAACTGTTGCGGAGGCAAGTCGGTAGCAGTAATCGCAGTCTGCGGTACCTTTTGAAGCATATTATTAATTTCCTGAATTCTTGTAACTTGAGACTCAGGTAAAATCTTGGATAATCCTAGATCACGTGACTGCTTTTCTTTTCCTGAAACCCAAGTGGAAGGTGTCTCAAAGCCATAGGCAAACCTCTCCTAGTTATCCTTAACAGTTTGTATTCTGCTGACATTGTCTTGAATAGATTTAGTAGCGTACTGTACTTCTTTTTGAACTGTGGACAAACTAGAATTTTTGGGGTTTACTCCCGTTGACCTTTAACTTCACTTCCTTTTCCACTTATTGATTCTTGTTGATCTGCCAGTGCAGATATCTCTATTTCAGCCTGTACACGGGACTCTCTTAACTCTTGTACTTCTGTTTGAGAAGCTCGCTCTTCTAATTGTGCTGTCTGCACTAGGAGGGGTTTGGCAACCAGCTTATCATGCTGAATCTTTAATTCTTCATATTGAGTCTTATATTGCTTTCCAACATTTTTAACCTGGGATATGATCTTAACTTTCTCTTGTATATCTGTGATTTTGGCATCAAATTCTTTCTGCAGATTTTCCTTCTCATTCCTCAGTTTTTCTGCTTCTTCAGTTGTACTCTGACATTGACCGTTATTTGTATTCTGGGCTGCAATTACCCTTGCAATATCAGTTTTTAACTTTCCATTCTCTGCAGTGAGCTGCTGTAATTGGGCCCTCCCACTTTTTACACCTTCTTCAAGAATCTTCCTTTCCGCCAGCAACGTTTCTCTTTTTTTGCCAAGTTTGGAGTTAGATTCTTGCAACAGTAACATATTTGCTTCAAGCTTCTGTATCTTAGCTTGAAGATGCAGTATTTCACCGTTCACTTTTTCACTCTGATAATTGTCATGTGCCTTTATATTATCTTGCTTCATCTGTTCTTCGCATTTCTGCAATTGTGCTTGCAATTCTACATGTATGATAGCTTCTTTAGTTATTTGATATTGCAACTCTGCATTTACTGTAGCGTCGCTTTTCAGCCTTTCTTGCAAGCCTGCCTGTTTTCCAACCCCACTCTTCAGCTGCGTCTGCAACTCTGATTTTAGAGCCATCTCCCTGTCCAACTGAGCTTGCGGGGCTGCTTGCTTCGTAACCTCTCTCTGCAGCTCTATCTGTATCCAGGGCCATCTTAACAATATTATGGGCCCCCGGGCAAAGCAGTGCACCGGGGCCCATATATATATATATATATATATATATATATATATATATATATATATATATATATATGTATAGAGATACAGATATATAGAGATAGATAGATGTACTTGCTCAGTGACCCTTGAAGGTTTTTTTTGCAGGGTTATTTATTCTAATTAAGAGCCCTGCCTATGGAGCTCCCTTGGCCGTGGGGCCCCCGGGCACCTGCCCATCGTGCCCAATGGAAAAGATGGCCCTGTCTGTATCTCAGTCGGGTCTTTTGTCTCACTCTCCAGTTGCTTCCTGATCACGGCTAGCTCAGCTTTAGCTTTCTCCAACTCTGTGGTCAGTGCAGCTGAGATTTGAAGGTGTGTTGTCAGCGGTATGTGGTTTTCCCGCAGCCTGGCATTTTCTGATAGGAGAGAGCTTACTCTGTTTGCCTCCTCTTCACATTTCTGTGACACATCTGCCAACTGCTTCTCCAGTTGTATGATCCTTAACTGCATATCCCTTATATCTTTTCCATGCTACTGGCGAGGAGTGGAGGATGCTTGGAGAAGCATCATACCATCCTTTAGTGTCTTTTCCTCCACCAGTAACGTGCCCTGCTCCAGCTCAGCCTTCCTGTGATTCTGCTCTGACTCTGATAATTTTTGGCTTAGTTGAGCAATGGTCTCCTCGCAGGCTCTCTTGGTTTCTGCGTGCAGCTGTGCGGAGACATGACTACTTCCCATCTGCCCCTTTAACTCCTCAATCTGCCGCTGCAGCAGGACTTTCTCCGCCTGCAACTTCTCCTTTTCCCTAGTAAGAGTATTGCTCTTTACTTTCATTTCATCATATTCCTTATTAAATGTGTCCCACTTTGCATCTGACCTTTTCTTCTCCCTGTCTCCAGTTACCAGAGCTTTTCGCTGCTGTCTTCAGATTATCTTGTAGCTCATTTATTTCTCTTCCCATTTGCTCCATACGCTGCTGGTATTTTAAACATTCTACTTGTGCGGCTTCAAACCTTGTTTCCGCAATTTCTTTTTCTTGTTTCAGCATTTCTATGGCTTGTTCCCGAGACTTTTCTTTCGCTTTAATAGAACTCATGTTTTTACGGAGGGTTTCAACGTCCGTTTGTGGGACTTCCATAGTTGCTTCCAGGACTCCTGTTGATGCCTGCAGGACTCCTCAAAGTCTAACTGTTGTTATCTAAGGGCTGCCTGTTGTTGATTTATGGTGGATTGCTGGGCCATAGCAGCTTGTAGAAAGTCTTTAAAACATGTCCTACTTTCCAGTGCACTGCATCACAGCCTTTTCCCAGATTTCAAACAAATGTGCATCTAGCCCTTTATCAGACATAACTGCAGCATCTTGTAACAATGGTTGCCTAATGGCTGTCTGCTGAGCCGTAATAGTTTGTAGTAAGTCTTTATCAGAAACATCCTCCGCTTTTAAACTAGCACAATGATGAGAGTCATAATCTACTGCTACATAAACGTGCTCCAAGTTCTGATTTTTGTCTCTCTCCATATCGACACTTTGACACACCTGTATGCACTCTTTCTGGTTTGAGACAGTTGGCTTCTGCTTTTTCTTGCCCATTGCAGCTTAAGACGCAGCCACTTTTATCTTATTATAAATTAAGCACTTTCTTTATAGAAAAACCACTTTACTTGACTTAAGATGTGTGGCACTACAACACCCAGCATATATCACAAACTTTTCCTTTGCAGAGCAAAAGTTATTTCTTTTTCTCCTTTAACGTCTGCTCAATGGTTTTGTAAACACATTTACATGCTTCTGTTGTTTCAACACAGAAACATCCACTTTACACTGACAAAAAATACTTAAACGTTTCTTCTATAAAGTCTCTTGCTCTTTGCTTATGCCCAGAACCAGGCAACACCCAACTTGTGCTTTGGAGAAATACACATGTTCAGCAAGATATACTACACCTGCTTTATAGCAATTAAACTCAGTCCATGAAAACACTTGATTTATTTGCCTTTAATCTGTGTCTCATTGGTCTTTGCATACACTTCTGTTTTTCCAACACAAATAGCCAGTTTTCACTGACAACATTTAACTCCTCTCAAATCATCATATATGCAGCAGATCTGTTTAAACAGTATTTCACAGTAGGATTTATTACTCACATCCACGTGGTTCTCTGGTTCGCACTGTTGCTGTGCATAAACATTCCAATTTTTTAGCTGCTTTTATCCATATGACAAGACATGCACGTATTTTCCCACGGTGTCTGTCCCTTTTAAACTTTCCAAGCACACACACAGAGCTGGTTTCTGCAAGTATCTCTGAGACTGCTGCTATTCTTGACATGCGCAGATCTTTGCAAGCCAATTCTGCACCATATGTAGTATAATCAGGGGAACAGGTACTATCTCCTGGGTGAACAGCAGCAGTAAAACACACAAGTCCAGAAGTTTCAGGATAACAGCCATGGGCAGTTTATTCACCAGCTTGTAAACAAAACAAAACATAAACAAAATCCTACCTGCCTGGCTACTAACTAATACATTGAGCAAGTCCCTCTCTCAGAACTACAACATATTATTGCTCACTGCAGCAGAGTGTCTCAGGAGGCAACTCACCTCCTCCCCAGGTCTGAGACACTGGTTGCATATCCCAGCTGCCCTTTCACAGGCACCTCTCAGGTGCATCTCTTTATCAGTCTGTTTTAAGGTACACAATGCTGGAAGCCTGGGACACATAGCTCTGCTTTAGCCTCCTTCCAGTGACTCTGTCACATATCCTCCCCTTTGTTTCAACCTACGCTCTGTCACAATATATATATATATATATATATATATATAGGGCCGCCGAGAAGGGGAGGGGGGGTACTAATTACCCTGGCCCGAACATGCCAGGGGGCCCGGGGAGTAAGGTACTTGAAAAAAATACAAATACTCACATGATCGCAGCGCCGTCATCCCTATTCCCTACTCTGTTCACACTGAATGTCGGGTGTGACGTCACGCCCGACATACAGTGAGGAGCGGCACAGAGATGACCCATCAAGAGAAGACAGAAGAGAAGAAAAGAAGAGATGAAAAGAAGCCAATACAAAGGTAAGTAAAGGAACGGAGGATTGCAGAAAGGCACAGTGTGCTGAAGAAGGGGGGGAGAGAAAGGCACAGTGTGATGAAGAAGGGGGGGAGAGGAAGGCACCTTGTGATGAAGAAGGGGGGAGCAGCATGGCACAGTGTGATGAAGAAGGGGGGGAAGGCACAGTGTGATGAAGAAGGGAGTGAGAGAAAGGCACAGTGTGATGAAGAAGGGGGGGAAAGAAAGGCACAGTGTGATGAAGAAAGGGGAAGAGAGAAAGGCACAGTGTGATGAAGAAGGGGGAAGAGAGAAAGGCACAGTCTGATGAAGAAGGGGGAAGAGAGAAAGGCACGGTCTGATGAAGAAGGGGGAAGAGAGAAAGGCACGGTCTGATGAAGAAGGGAGGGAGAAAGGCACAGTGTGATCAAGAAGGGGGGAGAAAGGCACAGTGTGATGAAAAAGGGGAGGAGAGAAAGGCACAGTGTGATGAAGAAGGGGAGACGAAGAAAGGCACAGTGTGATGAAGAAGGGGGGAGAGGCACAGTGTGATAAAGAAGGGAGGAGCAGCATGGCACAGTGTGATGGAGAGGTGGGGAGCAGCATGGCACAGTGTGATAAAGAGGGGTGGGGGAGAAATGCACAGTGTGATAAAGAAGGGGGAAGGGAGAAAGGCACAGTGTGATGAAGACAGGAGGGAGAGAAAGGCACAGTGTGATGAAGAAGGGGGGCACAGTATGACGAAGAAGGGGGAGCATCATGGCACAGTGTGATGGAGAGGTGGGGAGCAGCATGGCACAGTGTGATGAAGGAGGGTGTGAGAGAAAGGCACAGTGTGATGAAGAAGGGGGCGGAGAAAGGCACAGTGTGATGAAGAAGGGGTGAGGGAGAAAGGCACAGTGTGATGAAGAAGGGGGTGAGAGAAAGGCACAGTGTGATGAAGAAGGGAGGGGGAGAAAGATACAGTGTGATGAAGAAGGAAGGGGGAGAAAGGCACAGTGTGATGAAGAAGGGGGGAAGAGAAAGGCACAGTCTGATGAAGGGGGTGGAGAAAAGCACAGTGTGATGAAGAAGGGGGTGGAGAAAGGCACAGTGTGATGAAGAAGGGGGTGGAGAAAGGCACAGTGTGATGAAGAAGGGGTGGAGAAAGGCACAGTGTGATGAAGAAGGGGGGAGCAGCATGGTACAGTGTGATGGAGAGGTGGGGAGCAGCATGGCCCAGTGATGACGGGGAGGGGGGTCAGCATGGCACAGTGTGATGAAGATGGGGGGGAGAAAGGCACAGTGGGATGGAGAAGGGGGGAAGGCACAGTGTGATGAAGAAGGGGGGAGAAAGGCACAGTGTGATGAAGAAGGGGGGAGAAAGGCACAGTGTGATGAAGAAGGGGGGAGAGAAAGGCACAGTGTGATGAAGAAGGGAAGGAGAGAAAGGCACAGTGTGATGAAGAAGGGGGAAGAGAAAGGCACAGTGTGATGAAGAAGGGGGTGGAGAAAAGCACAGTGTGATGAAGAAGGGGGTGGAGAAAGGCACAGTGTGATGAAGAAAGGGGAAGAGAGAAAGGCACAGTGTGATGAAGAAGGGGGAAGAGAGAAAGGCACAGTCTGATGAAGAAGGGGGAAGAGAGAAAGGCACGGTCTGATGAAGAAGGGGGAAGAGAGAAAGGCACGGTCTGATGAAGAAGGGAGGGAGAAAGGCACAGTGTGATGAAGAAGGGGGGAGAAAGGCACAGTGTGATGAAGAAGGGAGTGAGAGAAAGGCACAGTGTGATGAAGAAGGGGGGGAAAGAAAGGCACAGTGTGATGAAGAAAGGGGAAGAGAGAAAGGCACAGTGTGATGAAGAAGGGGGAAGAGAGAAAGGCACAGTCTGATGAAGAAGGGGGAAGAGAGAAAGGCACGGTCTGATGAAGAAGGGGGAAGAGAGAAAGGCACGGTCTGATGAAGAAGGGAGGGAGAAAGGCACAGTGTGATCAAGAAGGGGGGAGAAAGGCACAGTGTGATGAAAAAGGGGAGGAGAGAAAGGCACAGTGTGATGAAGAAGGGGAGACGAAGAAAGGCACAGTGTGATGAAGAAGGGGGGAGAGGCACAGTGTGATAAAGAAGGGAGGAGCAGCATGGCACAGTGTGATGGAGAGGTGGGGAGCAGCATGGCACAGTGTGATAAAGAGGGGTGGGGGAGAAATGCACAGTGTGATAAAGAAGGGGGAAGGGAGAAAGGCACAGTGTGATGAAGACAGGAGGGAGAGAAAGGCACAGTGTGATGAAGAAGGGGGGCACAGTATGACGAAGAAGGGGGAGCATCATGGCACAGTGTGATGGAGAGGTGGGGAGCAGCATGGCACAGTGTGATGAAGGAGGGTGTGAGAGAAAGGCACAGTGTGATGAAGAAGGGGGCGGAGAAAGGCACAGTGTGATGAAGAAGGGGTGAGGGAGAAAGGCACAGTGTGATGAAGAAGGGGGTGAGAGAAAGGCACAGTGTGATGAAGAAGGGAGGGGGAGAAAGATACAGTGTGATGAAGAAGGAAGGGGGAGAAAGGCACAGTGTGATGAAGAAGGGGGGAAGAGAAAGGCACAGTCTGATGAAGGGGGTGGAGAAAAGCACAGTGTGATGAAGAAGGGGGTGGAGAAAGGCACAGTGTGATGAAGAAGGGGGTGGAGAAAGGCACAGTGTGATGAAGAAGGGGTGGAGAAAGGCACAGTGTGATGAAGAAGGGGGGAGCAGCATGGTACAGTGTGATGGAGAGGTGGGGAGCAGCATGGCCCAGTGATGACGGGGAGGGGGGTCAGCATGGCACAGTGTGATGAAGATGGGGGGGAGAAAGGCACAGTGGGATGGAGAAGGGGGGAAGGCACAGTGTGATGAAGAAGGGGGGAGAAAGGCACAGTGTGATGAAGAAGGGGGGAGAAAGGCACAGTGTGATGAAGAAGGGGGGAGAGAAAGGCACAGTGTGATGAAGAAGGGAAGGAGAGAAAGGCACAGTGTGATGAAGAAGGGGGAAGAGAAAGGCACAGTGTGATGAAGAAGGGGGTGGAGAAAAGCACAGTGTGATGAAGAAGGGGGTGGAGAAAGGCACAGTGTGATGAAGAAAGGGGAAGAGAGAAAGGCACAGTGTGATGAAGAAGGGGGAAGAGAGAAAGGCACAGTCTGATGAAGAAGGGGGAAGAGAGAAAGGCACGGTCTGATGAAGAAGGGGGAAGAGAGAAAGGCACGGTCTGATGAAGAAGGGAGGGAGAAAGGCACAGTGTGATGAAGAAGGGGGGAGAAAGGCACAGTGTGATGAAGAAGGGGAGGAGAGAAAGGCACAGTGTGATGAAGAAGGGGAGACGAAGAAAGGCACAGTGTGATGAAGAAGGGGGGAGAGGCACAGTGTGATAAAGAAGGGAGGAGCAGCATGGCACAGTGTGATGGAGAGGTGGGGAGCAGCATGGCACAGTGTGATAAAGAGGGGTGGGGGAGAAATGCACAGTGTGATAAAGAAGGGGGAAGGGAGAAAGGCACAGTGTGATGAAGACAGGAGGGAGAGAAAGGCACAGTGTGATGAAGAAGGGGGGCACAGTATGACGAAGAAGGGGGAGCATCATGGCACAGTGTGATGGAGAGGTGGGGAGCAGCATGGCACAGTGTGATGAAGGAGGGTGTGAGAGAAAGGCACAGTGTGATGAAGAAGGGGGCGGAGAAAGGCACAGTGTGATGAAGAAGGGGTGAGGGAGAAAGGCACAGTGTGATGAAGAAGGGGGTGAGAGAAAGGCACAGTGTGATGAAGAAGGGAGGGGGAGAAAGATACAGTGTGATGAAGAAGGAAGGGGGAGAAAGGCACAGTGTGATGAAGAAGGGGGGAAGAGAAAGGCACAGTCTGATGAAGGGGGTGGAGAAAAGCACAGTGTGATGAAGAAGGGGGTGGAGAAAGGCACAGTGTGATGAAGAAGGGGGTGGAGAAAGGCACAGTGTGATGAAGAAGGGGTGGAGAAAGGCACAGTGTGATGAAGAAGGGGGGAGCAGCATGGTACAGTGTGATGGAGAGGTGGGGAGCAGCATGGCCCAGTGATGACGGGGAGGGGGGTCAGCATGGCACAGTGTGATGAAGATGGGGGGGAGAAAGGCACAGTGGGATGGAGAAGGGGGGAAGGCACAGTGTGATGAAGAAGGGGGGAGAAAGGCACAGTGTGATGAAGAAGGGGGGAGAAAGGCACAGTGTGATGAAGAAGGGGGGAGAGAAAGGCACAGTGTGATGAAGAAGGGAAGGAGAGAAAGGCACAGTGTGATGAAGAAGGGGGAAGAGAAAGGCACAGTGTGATGAAGAAGGGGGTGGAGAAAAGCACAGTGTGATGAAGAAGGGGGTGGAGAAAGGCACAGTGTGATGAAGAAGGGGAGGAGAGAAAGGCACAGTGTGATGAAGAAGGGGAGGAGAGAAAGGCACAGTGTGATGAAGAAGGGGGAAGAGAAAGGCACAGTGTGATGAAGAAGGGGGAAGAGAAAGGCACAGTGTGATGAAGAAGGGGAGGAGAGAAAGGCACAGTGTGATGAAGAAGGGGGGGAGAGAATAGCACAGTGTGATGAAGAAGGGAAGGAGAGAAAGGCACAGTGTGATGAAGAAGGGGGGAAGGCACAGTGTGATGAAGAAGGGGGGAGCAGCATGGCACAGTGTGATGAAGGGGGGCAGCATGACACAGTGATAAAGGGGAGGGGGGGGCAGCATGGCACAGTGTGATGAAAGGGGGCCAGGTATAGGAGAGAAAAGCAGCATGGAGGGCGCAGTGTGATCATAAGGGGGCACAGCGTGGTGATGATGAATGGGCACAGTAATGTGTGTGTGACGGCACAGGGGGCTTGTGGCAATGAAGTGTGTATGAAGGCATAGGGGGCTTGTGGCAATGTAGTGTGTGTGAGGTAGGTGGTGGCTAATTAATGTTTGTGGGGTGATGGTGGAGCAATTTAATAGTGGGGACTATTAATTTAAGATGGTGTGGTTTGGAGGCTACTGAATGTGGGGGTGAGATTGGGGAGAATGAGGTCTCTTTATTAAATGTGACTATGAATTATATAATGGCAGTGATGTTTGCGGGCAATAGGTATATTTATGAAATGTAAATACTATTAATATAATGCTGGGGCTGTTTGGAGTGGGGAAAATAGCTTTATTTATTAAATGAGAATACTATTATTTTAATGTTGGGGCTAGAGGAAGGCCTAATTATTAATCGTGGGTGCTATTGATTTAACGCCGGGGCTGGTTGGAATTTTCTAAATGTACCCATTTTGTTTCCAAATAAGGCCCCCAACATTCCAGGATCCAGACAAGCCACAACAAAAGAAACCTGCAGCCACAGATGGTGACAGTGATAAGAACAGGTAGGAGAGCAGGACAGCCTGTCAAATGTTCTAATTCTAGTGGGACAATCCCAATTTGTGGTTAAAATAAATTGGGGGCATTACTGTGGTATAATATGAACTGGGGACTCTGCTATATAGTATGTTATGAATTGTGGGCACAACGATTTACCACAGTATTATCTGAGCCTCTACTATGAGGGCACTACTAAGGTCACTGTCAGGACTGCTGGGACATATGCCACGCTCAGGTGAGCGGGCACTGCACACTTCTGCCAATAGTGTACACAGCAATGCAGGATTTTTTTCTGTAGGAGGGTGGCCTAGCTCTTTTCACCTGCTAGACACGCCCTAATGATGCACAGCCACGGCCCCAATTGTATGCCCACTCCCACCTCTGCACCGCCGCGCAACTATATATATATATATCTATATATATATATTAGTCCCTTGGTTTCTTCAGTGCCCTTGAAGAGGAGACAGCACGTAGGGAGGAGGTTAGCTGTGGTGCTCTGCTGATAAAATAGAGATAAGAGTGAACCAGGAACATTGTAAAGCAATGGAATCCTGTCATTATTGTAAAGCAGTCCTGTAGAGAATATTCAGTTACAATAGTTTGCTGATCGATTGCATTTAATTTCACTCTAAAATACATTTTACACAGACTAGTGGCTACTGTTGTAAGATAAATAGATATCATAGATATCATTCTGTACTAGCAACTAGTATATTCTTTCAGAAAAACAGTGCTTTTGCTGTCAGACTATTAGCAGCAGAATCCAAACAACAAACAGATTTCTTTCTTTTAAACTTGAAAGTTTTTCTAGTGAAAGTAATCTTTATTGGGTCCGTGACAAGTGAAATAATTTAGAAAAAAATGGGTGCTTGAGTGTGAGATTCAGCAGTAGTTGCACATTCCAAAAAAGGATATATATTATTATATTCTAATCTTTTCTATTTTTCAATACATTTATATTTTGGAAGGGTCATTCAGTGAAATCTATATTTAAAGAAGGCTGTTTGTCAGGGTCAGCATGCAGCTAGATCCCTAAAAAAAAGGCTATATATTTTAATCTTCTCTATTTTTCAATACCTGGCTATTTTGGAAAGGTCATTCAGTGAAATCTATAATTAAAAAAAAGTTTTTGTTAAATGATTTTTATTCTGGGCATTTTCGACATTCAATGACCACATGTAGAACATTACAACGGCTGCAAAAAAAAATGTGATCTGCCAGCCACCAATTAAAGCAAGCCCATTGGATAAATTAAACAACAACAAAAATTTTAGTGTAAGGTGCAAGAGATAAAAATGTTGAAATGCTACACACGCACTAAATTTGAAACTTTACAAGCATTATGGAGAGTGAAGAGCCAGTAACAATCTATTGTCATTAGATGGACATAGGCATCAGTAGATATTTAGACAAGTAGATATCCAATTGTAAAGAGCTACCTAATTTGCTGTGGCTATATAAATAAATGAGGATGCTGAGAGACGAAGATGTCCTGCACCCATAATATAACAATTCAAAGATTAGCCACACAATACATTGCCAGAGAATTCATTGGTTGCTAAGAGCATGACTTTCATTACCTTGTTTAACAATTATGCTCTGTGCCATAATGCTGTCCTTCTGAATCAAACCAGGGGACTCATGTATATTTATGGGGAGGGAGAGAGGACAACTCATTGCTAAGCTTCGTCCAACCCCGGGGTAAAGGGAACTGCCTGAGTCTTGCAGAAGAGGCGGTCCCTAAGACCGCCTCTGCTGTACTCACTCTGACATCAGGGCAACTGGGATGCCTCAAACTGCCGCTGCGCCCTGGCTAGGAACAGGCAGCCGGGGTGTTCAGGATTTTAAATTATATTATTGCTGCCTTCTGAGTGGACATGGGGGACGTGCTCTTGGCCCCATTTCTCCTATCTCCATGCTACCGATTCCTACTCATAGGCTTTTACTACGTTGAGTTAAATCTTGGGGGCATCCGAGCACCTGTGAGTGTATCCAACTCTACGGGACAGGCAGCTGCTATAGGTGAAGACCTTTCCTGCTAATTCTAAACGTTTATGACAGTTACTAGGAAGCCGCAACATCGTAAAGGATTATATCCTGGGACCAGTGGTGTATTAACAATTTGACCTGTCACTGTTTGGTTTTGCTATTAGTTATTAGTTTTATTCCTCTCTCCGCCACCATTTTTATTTAAATAAAAACTGTGACCTTTTGCCAAATGGACATTGGTGTGCATTTGGTTATTTATTTATTCAATTACAGTAATAGTAATTATAAATATGCGAAGGAGGTTTTGGTGCAATGAAAGGGAGATATCAACACTATTCCGATCATAATATTTGAATTGAATCAGAGAAAGCAAATGCAATGAAGGCAAAGTTACAAAATCATTCATTAAGACAGCTCGCAGCAGACTTATCATTATAAAATAGACTGGAAATAGCTGGAAATGAATGTTAATGCTATAAATAGTCATATAGGAACAAACACAGCTCAAAATGACATTATTTTACCTATTTTTCACAATTTTCAATCAAATCCAGATCCAAAACCAAAACCTTTCACGATAGTTCCACAAAACCGGTAGCAAAGCCAAAACACGAAGTTGGGTTAGAACTAGAGATGGTCACTGACCCCCGTGTTTTGGTTTTGTTTTTGGATCTGGATTACCGTCGTGTTTTGGTTTTGGTTTTGCAAAACCACCATTGCGTGTTTTGGTTTTGTTTTGCTATTTTGTTGGAAAATCAATGTTTTTGGGCATAAAGTAACCAAATTTAGTGCTCCAGCTGTTTCTTGGATAAGGAAGGTAATTCTAAAGCTAATAAATTAGGAAAAAAAACAGTTTAATCCCTGGTAGGCCGTCCTTAATTCTGCACACGAACCTGATTGTCTTCCTCTCCATTTTAGCCTATTGGCAATGCAGCCATCGTCTTTGGGTGTATATTACACCCTACACTTCTAAAAAATGGACAAAGGCAGTTTGGTTTCTGTCTACATCAGCCCCCCCCCCCCCCCCCCCATCCACTTGTAGTAAAATAGAACAAAAGCAGCCTGCATAGACTGTAGAACTAGAAATTCGAATATACAAAGAAATGGACAAAGGCAGTTTGGTATCTGTCTGTATCAGCCCCCCCCCCCCCCCCCCCATCCACTTGTAGTAAAATAGAAAAAAAGCAGCTTGCATAGACTGTAGAACTAGAATATACAAAGAAATGGACAAAGACAGTTTGGTATCTGTCTGCATCAGATCCCCTCTCCACTAGGAGTAAAATAGAAAACTATTCAGCCGTTATATAATCTAGAATATAAATTGAAATTGAGAAAGGCAATTTGGTATCTGTCTGCATCATAATCATCAACATCCTCATTAGCGCCCTCGTCGCCTACACAAATCTCCCCCTCATCCTCTTCTAATTCCAAAGTGGCATCCTCAATTTGTGTATCACCGACTACACTCGGGCTGTTCAGGCACACATTAGCAGAACTGCTGAAAGGGCCCCTCTTTATGGGTACACTAACAGAATGCGCACGATTAGACATCCCACTGTTGGATGGACTCTCCACAGAAATTGGTGTCATTTCTGATTCAGAGCAAACATTATCCTCTAATGCCTTACTGTTATCCTGCAGCTCGTCTTTGACGCGTAACAGTAGTTGTGCACCACTTGTAGACATTTTTGGATCTTCCACTAATAGAGAAAGGCGAAGGCCTCATTCTCTCTTTGCCACTGCGTGAGTAGAATGGCATGTTGGCAATTTTTTTTTTTTATCTGCAGTTAACTTTTCCTCAGTTACACTTCTTTTTCTCTTCAACAGGGTAAATTTTTTTTGGGTGTGTGTTTTTTGGGCTGATTTCAAAAGATGGTGTAGTTTGACATCGCCTTTCCCAGATGAGGTACTGGGAACACTATCATCAGGACTGGTGACAGAACCTGGTTGATCATTTTGCTCATATGTGGACTGCTTTGAATCCATTCTGAGCCCAAAGCACTTGTAGTGCTACAAATTGTTTTTGACACTGCTGCAAAATAGTACTTTTTTCACAGCCAGATAAATTTCTGCAAAAGAATGGGCGACACCCCATAAACAAATGGAAGTGCTAAATATATTTTATTTACAGTGCTGCAAAATAGTACTTTTTTCACAGCCAGATAAATTTCTGCAAAAGAATGGGGGACACCCCAACAGCACTTGGAGTGCCAGAAACTGAACAAAAACCCTCCTCTCTTCTCCTCTTACTGCTGTAACAACTGGTATTAAGCTTTTAATGGTATTGAATACAATCAATCACTGTCCCTGCGCTGATATAGCCAGTGTGACCTAACCCTGCTTTCTCCCTCTGTCAAATGGGGATGGATTGCTGTGGAGGCCGGTATTTATGCTTTTCAAATCTCGCGAGATCCGAGCTCAGAAAAACGAATACGTCACAATGACGTTTTGCCTCGATTTCGAAACCGAACGGACGGGAGAGTACCGAGCCGATACCCTAAATTCGGTAGGATTCGGATCTCAGGGAACCGAGCCCGCCCATCTCTAGTTAGAACCGACACTGGTTTCAAAACCGAAACACGAGGGTCAGCGCACATCTCTAATAGTTATATGTTATTGCCATTTCATGAGATCTTGGCAAAACAAATCTCAGGAACGATAATCTTTTAGTTGCCTGTTGGCAAAATTGATTGCTGTGCTGGCCGATGCAGTCAGTGATCCCATGTGTAAACAAGCAGTGACCATGAATTGTCCCACTACGTCACCTGCTGAATGAGGATTCTAGAAGCAGAAGAGGAAGGGGGCCCAGTTGGGATAAATAATGAAGGACAGTTATGGTTGATATCAGCTGAATGTTTTAAGATTTCTACCGTGATTGGTCCATGTTTCGTGTCTCCGCCTTCTGCTTCTCTCCTCATTCTAACAGTGATGCACTCCTGGTAGCTGCACGGAAATGTCAGTCACCAATGACTGCTTTCTTATTGCTGGCTGATAATCCCGCTGCCTTACAGAAGCCACACGCACTTTACCCACAAGCTGCTACAATGGTTATTCTGCTACTTTATACATCAAATGTTCCCCAAATCTCTTAGATTGTAAGCTCACTTGGGCAGAGCCACCTTTACCTTCTGTTTCATGTCATTGTTTGTAATTTGTGCCACGATCGCCTCAACGTACAGCGCTGTGTAATATGTGAGCGCTTTATAAATAAAAAGTAATAATAATAATAATAATTAGGCTACATGGGCCCCATATATATATATATATACACACATTCATTAATTCAGTTTATCTGCTCCATGTTTGACAGGTGTTACTATCCTCCTTGAAAAACCAAACCATATGGGCTGCTCCGGCGTCTATCCATAGAGATAAATCTTCTCTGAGTTTGCACCTCCCATCCATTTAGTTGTCAGACATGATATACAGGCAAATTACTACTTTGTAAGGGATTTACCTGATACAATCAATTTGTTTGTTTTAATAAAATCCCAGACATCTCCTGAATGTTGGTGATCTCCCTCCCACCTTGCAGGAGGAACGTCTCACCCACAATACGTTATTACACTTATTTTTTCAAACGCACTTTGCTTTGAGGATATGGGCAGGGTGGATTGCCTTGTTTTGCACTTCCAATTCTCAAATTGCGGATAACATAGGTAGGTTCCTCATACACTGATAACGTGTCAACCTGTTGAAAGAAATACATTTTAATAAATGTACTGGATGATGAAAATAATGTGCAATCTTATATTTATTGGCGTACTTGTAACCACAGTAGCTCATGCAGGGGCGGATTGGGAATTTAAAGTGGCCCTGGAAAAAATTCTGAAAGTGGCCTCATATAGGCGGGACCAAATAAATGGTAAGCAAAGCGAAAACTAAAGTAGGTGGAATAGCACACCATCAGCCCTACCCACATCAGTTATTAGGCGAGGCAAATGTAATACGCATTGGTAGGCAGTATCTGCCTGTCACAGCTGGTGGAGCCAACACACAAGTAGACAAATCATTGGACTAGTAGGCAGGGGAGGACTGGCAAATTTCAGCCTGGGGGGCAAGAGTCGACTTAGCAGCCTATTCGAAAGGAATGAAATGTAGGTGGCCCAGTGACCCAGCCCAAGATAAGCCAATATGGGACTGGATGAGTGGGGGGGGGGGGGGGGGGGGGGGGAATGCCCACCTGCCTCTGCTGGTAGGCAGAGCAAAGACAAGTAGGCACAGTCAGCACACCAGTGGGTAAAGTACACACTTTGGTTATGTGAGTGGAGCAGGTTAATCCAGCAGCAGAGAGTTCCCAGGGTTAGCATCAAGCCAATAGTAGTTGGGTCTCCGACAGGTTCAAAGGTCTCCGTAACAGTATAAATTTTAAAAAAGCAAAAACAACCCACGTGGCCTCTGTCTACCTGTGTGCAAAACTTTAAGGTGGTTTGTGCCCTTAGCCTCGAAAAGATTCTAACCTGCCAATTTCCTCTATTCCTCCCAATGCCCTCTGTGCCTCTTCTTGGTATTAGAGGTGGGATTTCAAATATAAAAAATTACATTATTTTAAATAAAACTGTGATTAATTGTAAATACACTAGCATAAACAATTAAAAAAATGTTTTTTAAAATGAAATTAAACTCTCATGGATGCACAGAATACAAAATGTATTGTAAGGTTTACACTGCTCTGCATAATAATATCCCACTATTAGTGATACATATACAATATAGAGAGAATTCTAGTGACTCAATATAATATATAGAATATTTTTGTGATTGCCGCACAATACCACCCCATCATTAATTAACCATTCCATGAATTCATTGAACCCATAATAACAACCTCATCATTAACCCCTTTATAATCATTATCGCCCTAAGCCGATTTAATCCCCATGCTATCAATTAATTCCATTCTTATTCATTAACCCCCCCCCCCTCATTACCTCCCTCAGTCTCATCAAAAGACTGTAATGTGTGCCCAGAGTGTCAGTTCCTGTATATGTGTGCCAACAGTTACTGTCCCTGTACATGTGTGCCCAGGGTGTCTGTCCCTGATATGTGTGCCCAGGGTGTCTGTCCCTGATATGTGTGCCCAGGGTGTCTGTCCCTGTATATGTGTGCCCAGAGTGTCTTTCCCTGTATATGTGTGCCCAGTGCGTCAGTCGCTACATATGTGTGCCCAGTGTGTCTGTCCCAGTATATTGTGCCCAGTGTGTCTGTCCCTGTATATTGTGCCCAGGGTATCTGTCCCTGTATATGTGTGCCCAGGGTGTCTGTCCCTGTATATGTGTGCTCAGTGTGTGTCCCTTTATATGTGTGCCCAGAGTGTCTGCCCCTGTATATGTGTGCCCAGGGTGTCTGTCCCTGTATATGTGTGCCCAGGGTA